>NW_019272020.1:2310365-2476548 GCF_002738345.1 Cucurbita maxima
TCTTTCTTTCCCCCACCACCACCACCACCACCACCACCACCACCACCACCACCACCACCACCGTTGCCTTGGTATTCATCCACCATCCATCTTTGTGCGAATCCCCCTGTTTTCTTTTTCTTTTTCATTTATTAATTTCCCTCCCTTTTATTTTTAATCTCTAACAAATATAATTGGATGATTTTGTTTCCATAATCTAATTTGGTACCCAATAATACTCCTCCAATGCTGAATCCTTTTATGAACAAATTTTTACTAGATGGAACTTTTATATATAATAACATGCTATATTTGGCCAAATTAAAATGATTAAAGAAGCATTTTCTTACCCAATGATTATAATGCAATTTAATTCTCATAGAAAGAAATAAATAAAAAAAGTAACCAAATGAGATAGTTTTACTTTCTAAGAAAAAAGAAATGTAATATTAAACATGTTTAATTTAAGGGTAGGAATGTAAATTACCACGAAAACAAAAGTTGAGAGAGTCGTCTTCATGCATAACACGGCGCGGATAACAGCTGCGGAAGTCTTCCGCCGTATGGGAAGCGGAAAATGCGATTGGACAAAACTGCCCCCCATAGCCAAAATTATTGACCGGAATATTCCTCGAACTTTGACTTTGAACGGGTGAAACCAAAGGATAAGAATGTTTGAACTCGCCATTTCAATCCACTTGCATCTGAACTACAAATCCATTTTCCAAATTTTACTTAATTTTTAAACTGCAAATCCAATTTTTAAAGGAAGAATTATGTTTAGAACATATGATTGATCGAAAAAAAGTATATCTTATTGGTATATGCAACAACTTTCAATTATTTTAATTTTTTTTTAAGCAATCTATCTTTGAGATCGTTCTTAATTGAATGTGGTCATGATCCATTCACAATACTAATTTACATACAATTTTTATTTATATATATATATTTTGTTTAAAGTCCATCCATTATTTGTGATAGATAATGATCAAAAGACTTTGTGGTAGGACTATCCATTTAGGACTTTTTCACGTAATGAAATGGATAAGAGATAATTATAAAAGTTACAAAATTAAAAAAAAAATACCAATATGTTGCAGTAATAAATCTAGTTAAGCATTTAAATTTTTTGAATTAGGTGAAACATAATGGAACTAGTACAACAAATTTCTTTATGAAGATATCGTATTAATTTTTTTGTAACTTAGCCTACCTCAGCATTCATAACCATTTTAATTTATTTTGGTTTATATCCATTTTAATTTATTATTAGTCAACCTACATAACCAACTCCTTTTTAGTATATTTTTAAAGGAAGAATTACTGAGCCTTTTTAAAAAAAAATTCAAAAAATTAATGGATTAGAGGTGCTTTTGTTACCTAATAAATAAATAAAAATATCCATAGATAAAATAAGTTTAAAAAAAAAAGAACAAAAAAAAATCAGATACGACTAATTTATGTCCATATAAGACATTAAAACGGTAACGTTTTTGTGTGGAATCCGTGTTGGGTTGGCTGAGGATGTTAACAATTCAATTTGACTCTATTTTCATTTCATTTTCGACAAATAATAATAATAATAATAATAATAATAATAATAATAATAATAATAAACGACATTGAAATAAATTTTATATTTATAAATGATAGACCTTCCCTACATATTATTTTAGTGAAACAAAAAGTTGCTATCATGGAGAAAGCGACCATAATCTCTAACCTCAAAAGAAGAATTATATTCCGTTATCACTAAAGTGAGGCGAGGGAGCGCGAAATGTAAAAAACACCCTTCAATTTTCAACAAGGCAAGGGGTGGAGGAAAGTCGATCCCCACTCCCTCCCTAAGTCTTTACTTTGCAGCACGGAAAAAACCAAGACACAATAATAACCTTGTTTACTGTGAAAAAATAACGAACCTACTTGAGGAGCCCTCGATGTCAGAGACAGACCCCGAGTGTAGGTCTTAAGGCGAAGGGTTTTAGCCAACGAGGGATTTTGCGGCATAGCATGGATCAAAGAACTGAATACGTTTCCAAACGAACTAATGAATGCCAACTAAAAGAACTCACTTTCCTATCGTTGCTGAAAAATGATGACCTCTTACTAATGGGGAGAGATCTTTCATTAGGGTTTGATGCTCCTCAATGGGGATCCCCAGCTTGGGTCCCTTATTTGTCTGAGGTATTCTTGTACAGCTTTAGCCCCTTTCCCTAGTCCCATTTCTCATTTAAAAGGGAAGCCTCGCGAGTTAAATAGGCTGAACTAAATGCTCTAACTATCCTATCAATTTTAGCTACCAACTTCTAATAATATATCCTTTGCAAATAAGCTTGCTCAATATATTTACCATTACGCAGCAGATGGCCTGTTTGGCGCTTCTACATGACAAAAGAATATAGAACAGACAACAAAATTATTCCTTGTCATTACTGTCAAGGAGAGTCAAGAGAAAGCCGCTTACAATCCGCCGGGCAATAGGATGAGGGATATTACGGCACAGCCGGCCATCAATATATGCTAACATACCAGACAGCATAAACTTGCCAATTCCCATAGTCCAGATGAACTTACCTTTGCGTCCCTTGCCAGTCGGAACTAAGGAAAGATTGGATTCTTGACCATCAGAGTTCGATTCTTTGTTCTTAGGAATCCTGACCACAATCTGTTTCACACCTTTTCTCAGCATACGGATTGCAAAACTTACAAAGAGGTGCTCACACAGCGTTCGCACTGTCGGCCCAATCTTCCATTCCTGAATGAAGGTGTGCACAAAACATTGGTCAGCAACTGGGTTGTGTACTGTGTGAACTCCATATGTCAGCAGTTCAAATGATATAAAAATTAAACAAAATGATTCGATAAAAAAAAAATCCAGTAACAGGTCTTGAAGATTTTCTCATCAAAATTATAACAGGCATATAGCTTAAACTCTACCATGAAGATTTAGTCATAGATTTGAACACCCATTTACCAGTTTCAGAAGCAGAAAAACAAAGCTAGAAAATGAAATAGACAAGAAAGTGGACAGAGTGATAAGCTTACACTATCGCGTTGAAGATGGGGAAAAGGACGAGTACCCATTGCTGGATCTCCCTTTAACAATCCTTTGCTAACAAGAAATCCTTTCACATGTTCCACGATCTCATTTATCAGAGGCGTGTTTGGGGGAAGATTTTTAAGGCATACCTGAAAGCATACATTTGAGTTCTGAAGCTTACTTATGAGGGCTGTCAAATCAAAAGCATGAACAGTCGGAAAAATGAAAATGGTAATCAGCTCATAAAATATCTCAGTTTGGCATGATTTCATAATATAGTGTCTAGGCCACATATGTACAATCAAGATTATAGTGCATCAAAAGAACTTGCAGTTCTGTGCAGAAATTCTCTAGTGAATGTTTCCTTAGTCATATAATATATAAAGAAAGAAGTTCTTGATCATCTCCAATATACCACTACGACATACCTGATTGTCAATGACTCTAACTCTAAGATATTCTTGTCTGTATATTGTATCCAGCGTAGCTTGCAGGTAGCCTTCAATATATAACTGCACCAATCCAAAAAAGAGATCATCATGCAACTACAGTAAAAATCTCTGGCATCTCCCATGACATATTGTGTGTTGAAAAAACAATAGATTAGTGGCTCTTTGAACTCTGATTCCAATCATTGGAAAGGAAAATCAAGGCTAACAAACCCGGGAGCCAAAATGGAGGAAGAAGGATTAGTGTGAAGGAGTTGTAACTGATGAAGGAGACTGAATGGAGCGGGTTATGAAGTTAACCATCC
The DNA here is from genome assembly GCF_002738345.1 of Cucurbita maxima. NCBI lineage: Eukaryota > Viridiplantae > Streptophyta > Magnoliopsida > Cucurbitales > Cucurbitaceae > Cucurbita > Cucurbita maxima. Next base: position 2,314,142 of record NW_019272020.1, read on the forward strand.
CAATAAGGGCCCAAGGTTCAGCATTGTCAAGTTCAAGAACATCCAGCCTCACAACCATCAAAACAGGTGATGGTACTAGCTTTCGTTTGGCATGATCATTGGTCAGATTGAGGATGCCTTAAGCTAAAATTTCCAGACCTTTTGCCTTGTCAATTCAGCAAGACAGTAGATCAAGTGATCAGTGGGACAGAGAAGGAAGTGCATGACCCACTTCCTTTAGGTGCCCGACCAGAGATAGGGATGCTTGACCCACTTGAAGTTATCTATATTGATCACAAGCAAGGAATACAATGTTTCCCAGTACACCACACACATTACCTCATCAGCTCCTGGGCTTCGATCAAGTTTGATCTTTCTATCTGGGCCACCTTGCATCAAAGCACTCCCAAGTAAAGATGGCTCCATGGCTATCTTGAGTATTCCTTGGTGAAATCCGCTCACCTTCAAAATTGCAGGAACAACCCAAGTCTTAATTTCTGGTATTTTATTTCAGGTTAGGAGAAAATAGCCAGAGAAAAAAAGGCACAACACATGTAATTGGATAGAGAGGTTATCTACCATTCCACTAAAACCACTTGCTTCTGCTCCCTTGAGAACAGAGTCTGAAATCTCAGTTATAGCAGCAAACATAACATTTGACCCTGCTGTCCTCAACTGTAAATCAGTTTTAAACTTCTCAGGCTTTACCATTGCCATGACATCAACATGTATGCAAAGACTATCAGACTTACAGTTTTCCCTAAATCTCCAAAATAGCGTTTGGTACCTGACCCCCTTTTCACACCAATACATTTCTTGATAAACTTAAAAGTCCCTGCACTCAATGGCCAAGCAGCAATTGAACATTATCAAAACATAAACTTTGAAACAGTTGATAGAATCATCTTCGGTCATGAATGCAACTGACAATTGAAAATATTAAAAAATAGTAGGTTCAATTTGAATTCGGAAATTAACTATTTGCTTTACCTGGAAAACCCATAAACCCACGAGAGGGATCAAAGAAGACATCTAAGGAAGATGAAGACAAATCATCAAAGATGGAAATAAAATCTGGAGGGAGCAATGAACTTCCTTTTGCAATATAGATGGCCCTAATGGCATACCTGGATCATTAAAATGTGACGTTGATTTATCCAGCGTGTAAAACATAAGATATAATAGAATGATGTTTTACCATGAATAATGTTGAGCACATCTAAGAAATAATTCGCGCATTGTGATCAAAGCATGAGTAACTAGAACACCATTGAGCTCAACAACTACATTTTTCATCGCAGGGATCTACAAAATATAAAGAAGGGAAAAAATCAACAAAAGCATGCCTGCATGTAAAAGTAGAAAATGCTACAGATGTTAAACTCAAGACTGTTCAAGTGAGCAAGAGAAATCTAAGTGCATAAGACTGTTCAAGTCACACACCTTTACTACGCTATGTAGTAAGGTCCTCAGAGTTTCCTGTGTAGAACTATAACTTGAATATGATTCCTCAGGAAGGAAATTTGCAAAAATCTATAAAAATAAATAAAATAAAATTATAATCAGCCTTCAGTTAAATATCAACATTACGCAAGCTAGAGCGAACGTAAAGCCAGACCTTTATCGGGTGGATCTCAAAATGGTCAAAATAGTATTGCTGGCTCCCAGTTTTTGAGCTGCTAAGAGATGTTCTCCCGAATGGAGCAATCCTCATCAAGGTTTCCTCATCAAGGTTCAAATCAATTGGCTGTGAACGTAAGCACTAACAAAATCTAAGTGGAATAATTAAGTAATGCAAAAAAAGCTATGCTAAGACTAAGTTATATAATGAGGCTAACCATAATATGATAACATACAATTTTAAAATTTGGAACAAATGAAACATGATATTAGAATATATGGTATTAAATTTAAATTCATGTAATTCTATGTCTTTATTCATGTGTTGGACTTCAATAGTTACTGATATTTATGAGCAGGTGAGGATGGTCTAAAAAATAAATTGAAGTTAATAAGTAGATTATGATTTTCAGGTTTATTGTAATTTAATGAGGTTATAACCTAGCTAAACTATTCATACGAATGAATTCCATCAATGACATTGTCTAAAAAATACAACTTCTTGAATCCATGATTCAGAAATAAGAAAACTGATCATTAAAATCGAGATAGAAGATAACACTCGACTTAAGAGCAGGTTCTAGATAGATGAAGGCTGGAGGTTGGAGGTTGGAGGTTGGAGGCTAGATTCGAATATGGAGGAGAGAGTCCATGTGTTGACTACTCACCCATAAGAATCAAGAATATATGGGGAAAATGGAGTAATCCAAGTACCACTACCAAGAAATCATCCCCCATCCCAGTTCTCCTTCGACAATATCCTTGCTCTTGTTCTTTATTTTTTCCTTACAATCGGATATTCCTGTTAGCGTGTTGCACGTGTGTCCCTCCCTACTTTGTCCAGTTTTGAACCTTGGACATACCATGCAATGGTTGTAATACATTCTTAGTTAGTATTTAGTTTATCAATTGCTCATGGTTCTACAACCACTGGTTTGGGCCTTTTAGGTGAGTTCTCAAGCCTCAATGTCAAAAAACTGTAATGCAGTAGGTTCTTCAAGCTTGTTAGAGGTCCCAAGGGTGTGTGGTTCCCTGAGCATTCGATAGAGGATTGGTCTAGTCCAATCCTAGAGAGTTCTGGTGAATCGTTGTCCTTACATAGATATAGATATAGATGAGTGAGGTCATTTAATAAGTGTGCAAGCACTAGAAAGCAGGAAGTTAGAGAGTTGAAGAATCTCGTAGGTTGTCATGACTAATAATGGTGCAAGGTTATTGCCTTGGTAATGATCCTCCTCCTAAGCCTCTCTTTGGATCACAGTCTCGAAGTGTTCTTGTTTTTGGGATGTTACCTTGATTCAAATAGTTCTAAGTAGGGACTTTACCTATCCATTTTCAAAGTTCTTTATTAAGGCCATGTTCGAGAAAATCATGAACCACTTTGTGCAGGAAGTGGTGGGGAAGAAAGTGGTTCTCATTTAGTTAAGTGGAACTTGATTGCTTGAGTAGAGAGGATGACAGTTTGGAGATTGTAAAGCTCTCTTGGAAGAATCTTACTCTCTCGAACAAGTGGTTGTGGAGTCTATGTTTAGAACCTAAAGCTTTATGAAACATGACCGCTATGAGTTAAGTATGAGCGTCATGGCAATAGTTGAGACTCCGAGGCTGTAAATGATACTTTCAGGAATCCCTACATAGGCCTTCTTCTTCTTCTTTTTTTCTTTCTAATCAACCTTATTCATAATTCTTAGTTCCCTGTGAAGCAAACAATCGTTTATCATATGAGGTCTACAAATGGCCTGTGGGTGTATGGCCAATGTTATAATGCTTGATATTACCTGCAGAACAATAGAAAAATATTTCACTTGCTTGACATGAAAGCTGGTCGAGTTCAGGACGCAGACAATTTTGAGATCACAGTCATTTGAGTCACTGTAATCAAGTTGATGCCTACGAAGCATGGCAGCAAAAGTAGCTCCTACTCTCTTTTCCTCCAATCTCAATGACTGCAGCAATTATGAATGAATTAGCACTTGATCGTAACAAAATTGTTAGAATAAATGGGTGGTTACAGAATGATTTAGTTACTACCAGCATAACATCAGGTTAATGGAAACCAGTACCTGAATAGTAACCTGGTTATATTTCTGCTGCTCTGTGAACACCGAGTCCAAACTAATGTCCCTGAGTCTAGCAGCTACAAGTGGCCTAAATGCTGATGGCTCACTCCCATATTCATCCTAAATTTATAATTATAGTCAAGTTAAAAGGTTTCGGACAATAACTTCATGACAAAAATACAATTAATTTAAAATTTGTTAGTCGATCTAATAAATCAATGAAGCAATTTTCTGCAAACATTTTCCTACCACAAAATGACCTGTAAATGCATAATCCAGGAAGTTGTGTTGAATATTTATGTACTCACAGTTTAGAACATAATGAATGACTAGGAAAACAAAGCAAAACAATTTAGGCGACACAAGTACCCATAACCACGGTCACGTGAATGAACTGTGATATTCACAATACTTAGTCGGATAGAAAGGTTTGAGGTTACATTACAAACCAACATATTAGATATAAACAGTGGGTAGGAAATTTCAGGTGAAGAAGGGTCTGGAAATTACAGCTCCAGTCCTACTATAGCACAATTTTCTAATAAACAAGGGAAAGAATCAGGCTGGACACTTTCCAGATCTACAGCCTCCCTAACGTTCTATTTTTTTAAAACAAGAAATGAAACTTTTCATTGATGAAATGAAAAAATAGACTAATGCTGGAATGATACAAACACCCCTAGAGAGTAAACAAAGAGAAAAATAAAACGTGAAAGAATTACAAAGGAAATAAAAAACATTCCAATTATACGGATGATTATACTTTCAGTTGTAACTAGGTTTATTTCTTTTTCTGCTTTCAGATTAATTTAAGGAAAAATACACAGGTTCTTGAAGTTTGAACTCAGTGTTTATAGGTTCTTGAAGTTTCAAAGTGACACTTCAGTATGTAAGGCTCGAAGAATAGTTCTAAATGAAAACTTGAGGTTTAACATATTTGAACTTCTTAAATGAAAACTTGGAAAGGGATGGGTTAGGGAGAGAGCAAGACTGACCTGCCTCCAACATTCAAGTAAGTGAACTGTGATATTAGAAATTCTGAGTTCAAATTTTTCAGATGATGGAATCACTGAATCTCCTTTATGACAATCAGATTTTTCACAAATACGTAGAACCCTGGTCGGACCATCGGCATATATTTCGTAGCCAACCTTCACAATCTCCCGGCCATTAAAGTTGCTGGATACTGTTTGATGTGCCAAGCCTCCTTGTTGCCTAGACTTATATAAAGGCTTCCATGCGCACAACTTATCCAAGTTAATTTCACGAAGGCTCTCTATCAGTAATTTCAACAGAAAAATGTCAAGCTAACAAAACTTGTCTGTGGCAAACATCCCTTGTAGAGAATAATCTGAATTCTAAAAATGAGACCATTTACCACCCAGTGTCAAAATCAAATAATTTTCAAACAGAGTTCCTTCCATAATCTTACAATCAACATCTAACATATTAAAAACAGATACTACGACTTGATCTTAGACAAACAGCCAAGAAAGGTATTTAACATCTAACATATTAGAAACAGAGTATTGCACTTTCACGGTAAGAGAACATATATATCTCTGACCTTTTATTTCATTTAATGGATAAATAATCTATTACAATTAGGGGAAAAAAAAAAAGAAAATCACACTCCAGGAAACATGCAACTATTTTCCAAGGTCTTGTTTAGGTTATTTTTGGCGAGTATTCTTAAAGTCTATTGAGCTTAGATTTTTTTTGCTTTTTTTTCTTTTTTTTTTTTCTCTTTTGAAGGTAAAACATGTATATTTTGGAGGCCAAAATATTTCTTTTTCTAAAAAAGGAAAGGACGAATAGAGCAATGAGAAATTGAATTATAGTGGATCACGGTAGCAAGGCCACATTGTCACTTATAATAATATGTCACATATTTAAGGTGTATGCAAAGTATTCAACCTAATACTGTATTGAAATTATGTTACAAGGCGGCCATACGACTCATCCATCACGAGGAAAAATGGAAGATTTTAATTTTTGTTCGTACAAGATACAAATTTCTCACAATTCACGAAGTTCAAATAAAATTAAAGATTTAAATGCTGACAAGAGGATTATTTAGAAGAGGCAAATGTCTAATTTTCGTTTTCTGAATCTAATTTAACCTAGCTAAAAAGTCATTGGAAATACACAGAAAGCAGGGAAGTTCTCCCTAACAAAAAAAAAAAAAAAAAAAAAAACTNGAAGTTCTCCCTAAAAAAAAAAAAAAAAAAAAAAAAAATCTCAATCTTTCCTTCACAGCATTGATAGCAATCAGCAACAAAACCAATATCACCGAGGTAAAAATATAAATAACAGAGATGTGGACCTTGAAAGAAAAAATAGTTTACACGTACCGTTAATTTGGACTACAAGTTCATGCGGAAGAGTCAGATCATCCCAGACATAGTCAGCGCTACATAGAGATCCTAGAACCTCCGGCTCCACAACATCCTGTAAAATTATCGTGTCATTAATAGAAAAGAATACTAAAATACATCGTAGTTCATATCCATCCACTAATTGATGAGAGAGGAAAATGGAAGAACAGCACAACCTTCTGATAGAATGTAACAGAAAAATCGCGCAGACAATTCTCAATCCTGTATGGAAGGTTGGTATTTGGTGGTTTATGGAAGTGTAAACTTAATGTTGAACCTTCTTCCACCACATGAACTGCAGCAAATTCAATCATACTAGTGCCTTCCAAAGCTTCTTGGTTGGGCTGCTTTTTGAATTTGAGGTAAAATCGTCCCAATGAAGCAATGCATATTGGACCAGACCAACTCAAATCAGAGTCAGTAAGGTGGAACTGAATAAATTTTAAGGAATCGTCCATAGATTTTGAATGCTTCTTCACAAAATTTTCAATTAGACTGTATCCTCTAGGCTTCTGGATTCCATCCTGCAGTTTTAGTGTTGCTTTCTGTTTACTGTCGACTTGGATTGTGCTTCCTTCATCATTCTTCATGTAGGATTAAAAAGAGCAACAAAGGAGAATAAAAAGTTTAAATACATAAAAGCAGCAGTGACCAGAGTGCTGAAGAAAAGGTTGCTTAAAATTGAAGAATGAATCACAAACCTGTAAATAACACTGACGGACAGTAATATTTTCTTTTGATTCATTAATCACCACATATCGCGGGACTATAGTAACAAGTTGGGACGGCAATACCACATTTCTCAACAGTGATCCCAAAGAAACACCAAGTTTGATACAAAATACTACACCATCTTCTTGAGTTTGCAAGTTTAATTCTGTGAAGCCAGATAGAGCATCCAAGTCAAGTAGAGATTCAGATGTATCATTTTCTGACAACTGTACAAACACCTTTTTGGACCTGTAAGATGTTACGACAATGTCAATAAATAAATTCGAAATTTAGAATATTAAATTTTGTTGATGTGAGACAAGGAAATAAAAAAGAAGAGAGTTAGAAAGAAAAAAAAAATTCATTTATTTCCGAGTGTTGATTCATCTTACTTTAAGAACCATGAACAACTGCAGCGTGGAGGCAAACTTATTCCTAAATTCGGAGGACAGAAACCATTCTTTTCTACATCCCTGCATACATCCATGGCTTTCATTTGTTACAAAATAGGCCAAAGATATGCGTAGGCTGTAAAAAAACGCATAAGCATTCATGAACCATTCTAAGATGCACCTGTAAAGGGTCTTCTTATTTGAAGCAAGAAAATGCAGCATCAAATTTGTGTCATTCTTCAGGGCATACGGTGTAAAAACGGTTACCTGCAATTCAAAGTGCATTAGGTCACCTGCCGATCAAAATGCATTAGGTTTCCTATATAAGGCATAATAAAGTTGACAGTTTCTTAGTTGGAGTTAGAGGTGTTGCAAACTTGATCCCTAAACAAGTAGTAATGAAACGTGTGTTTTATTCTTTAAAGACAGAGTAAAATGTGAAATTAACATAACCTCTAATATGCCTCTGTAGCCACGAGCCAATCTTAAGGAAGCGAAGTACTTTCCACCACCAAAATCAAGATCGATGTCTACGGATTGGACTTTCCCTTTCTGCTTCATTAGCTTCTTCACAAAATCGCCGCTACTCACCGATTTGCAAGTTGAATTTAATGCAGTTAATGTAACAGAAAAGAAAATTATCGCAGGGTTCACATAGAAATCAGCTGTTGATTCGGATGATATAGTTGCCCTGGTTCCAATATGTGAATTCTCATTTATGGTACTAGTTTCTGCAATAAGATCAGATGATAAGTTAAATCATTTAAAACTATCCAAATGGAAAACCAATTTCAAATTTACCTGTCTCACTTAAAAGCACTTGTATCTCTGAATACAAGGAATTGGACACTCGTACAGTAGGAAGAAGAAAAATCTGTTTTTGCACCAGCAAATCAGATGAACGGCTATTATCAACCCTATGCCCAGATTCATCAGGCCGCATTATTTGGACATCCTTACCAATGCACTGAATCAGAAAGTGCAAGTAGTTTTCACGTCCATCATCAACTAACAGCTTACAACTCGCTGTGCTAAAGGAGTACTTCTCCGATCCAACCAGTAAAGCCTTTCTGACTTTGTAGCTTAACTTATCAAAAGTTCCAGACAAATGCACTGCCTTTTCACCTTTAAAATCATCTGACCACTCAACTGACCTTGAGTTCTTAAAATTCATCAATTTATCAGTCAGCACTGGTCTAAAAGAAAGAAGGAAGTTTCCTGAAATGTTGTGAACCCATCAATTTCAGAACAAGATAACATGAAGGGAGAATCAAAATGTAATGCACTCTAATACAATTAACTAAAACCTATGTAAAATTGGATGGTTTCTAATAACGAGTACAGGCTTCACATACATAAGCTCTGGTCCAGCATGTTTTAATCTTCTATTCAATTAGGTAAAAAAGAGAGAAGAAATCCCTTTTTATTCGTGCTATTAAGTACTTACAATTAGCAAATACAAAGTATGAAGGTACGAATATTAAGGCTATAAGGACTCTAGTTCATCATCTCTCACACAGGATCAGGAGGGAATAGAAAAAATCCAACAAGAAGATTTCCTATTTAGAACTGTCAAAATTCTGCTTCAGTTCAGAAAGCTGTGCCTGGTACTTTAAACCCAAAAAATATCACTAGCTAAAAGAGCAACATGGAGTCTCTTATTTGCTGGTTTTTATCCAAGCCATGCAAATTTGGAGGACATGTAATAACATGAATTGTTTAGGGGATTTTATGATATTTTGTTAAACATTAGTAATTTAGAAATTTCGAAATTATCTGGTTATACCCTAGAAAGAATAGATTTGATTGACATGCAACACAGGTGGTTTCTAGAGTTTTTTTTTTTTTTTTTTCAACTTTATTGGTTAAGTATACTTGATACACTAGGTTGAGTGCCATTGGAATAAAGCAGCCCTTGCTACGTCTGGAATTTAGCTAGTTATAGCAGTCCCTTACATATGTAAACACACTAATGTTTCTGTAATCAAGAATATGAGTATACTTTTCTCCTCCTACCAAATGTTCTGCAAATAGACACGGAAAAAAGGCAGAAGCAAGTACTCATGAAGCACATAGTGAATTAGTTAGCTTTAGAAAATAAACTAAGTGTAAATTCACATTCTTCTTGAATCACTGGCTTTTGGAATTCCAAAATCCAATAAACCTAAAAATTTAATCCTAGAACTTTACACCCAAATTCATTTCGATCATTCTTGAGCCCTCCAAATGTGAAAGACGGCCTTTCATTTCGTGCACTTGAAATATCCATAAGTTAGTTGAATTTTTTTTTTCTTTTTTTAATTTTTTTTATTTTGACATGTACACAGAAGGGAGAGGTAGCAAATGAGACAGCATAATGGTGAAAAACTATCTTGTAAAACAATCCTCTATTTCACAAAGAAAGAATGGCCATATTTAGATTAGGCTTATCACATACCAACACTTAGAGACATTAATGCCTTTCTCGATCCACCAGAAGAATTTAAAGCATCAAACATTGCCATTGAATCATCAATCACATCTCCAGGTTTTAGCAAAACAGAAGCACATTCATCTTCTTTTGGTTGTTTTCGTCGAAATCGAAGTTCCATGGTTAGACCACTTTCATTGTGTATTCTCGTCAGAGGGGAAACCACAATTGACAAACCATCCTGCAAAACAGAGGGACAATCAAGAACTGTGAACCCAATTAAAACAATTTGTTCACAAAGTGATAAAAATTACCTCATGATGCTGAGAAATGTCAACCACAAAAAGCGGTCCTGGATAAGTTCTTGAATCTATAAAAGAAATGAAAAGTGTATGTGAATATCCTTAGCGGCAACTCGAAAGATTTGCCTCAATTGGAAAAAAATTGAGGAAAGGAAAACCAATAATCAGACAGAATCTATAAAATCATAAATTTCTTTCATTCTTTTCTCATCTATTGTGTGGAGTAAATGGTGCCATATCCAGTTCATCCTAATTTATAGCCTATCAATTTTAATAATGTATCTTTCATCTTTTAGGAGGCATGCAACTGGAGAGTTTTCTTTTGGGTCTTGGCACGTCAATAGAGTTTGTTCTTGGAAAAGAAGACATGCAACGGAGGATTTGTCTGCGTGGATTACTTCTCCTCATAATACATTGGGTGAAGTAGTAAAGAACAAAAATATTTCAATCCAAGGGAGTTCCAGGACCTCCCGTTGGAAAAATTATAATGTTAAAAAAGAGAAGAAGTTGAACCCCATGTGATGACCAAAAAACCTATCATAACATTGTAACGTCTTGAAAAATTCTATGGTTCCTTTCATTCTAGGTAGTCCAGAAAAATCCCTTGATGAAATGCATCCAAAGGGTCTTCTTTCCATTTCACGATGAAATGCACCCAAGGGACGGTCTTCTTTTCCCATTTGAAAGAATGAAAGGATGACCCAAAGAGTGAGTGACAGTAGACTTGAAAAAACTGTTGACCAATGAGAAGCGATAGGGCTGCAAATATTTCCTCCAGGAGTGCTTTCATGTAGCTGCACAAGATAAAATATGGCTTCATGCGTCGGCACTATTCTTGCAAAGAGAGCACCAATGAGGAGATACAGCTATGTAAGGAACGCTTGTCTTGGGTATTGATGGCTCGGTAACTAAACTCTCAAAAAAAGAACTAAATTTTATTTAGGTAATGGTCCATCCAGATTAGATCATAAATGAGGAAATTAGAGGAAATTCCTTTTCTTGCCAAGTCCAGCGAAAGGGGTTTTGTAGAGAATGCTCCCTTGCTGTCCGGTTTTCAAATCTAAGCATCTAGTAATGAAGGCAAAAGGATGGTAGATAGGCAGTCCATAAACTCAGACCATTCACCAACCTCTTTCAGATAGGTCTTATTTTCACCCGTTTCGGTCTTCCAAGTATCCTTTCCTGATGCATGTTTAAATATGGATATGGAAATAATGAGGGGAAAACAATATATCACAGGCTCATTCAATAACCACCTATCAAACAAGAAAGATGCGGAAGCATCATTGCCAAACTTGCAACCTATGAGCTTATGAGGGCTTGCTGCTTCAAAATGGATTTCCAAGGCTTATGGGCAGTAGACAGAGGCCATACCAGGTTTATTATTATGAGACGAGGAACCATACTTCGCATCCATTGCCTTTCTCCATAAAGCATCGTTTTCTTTGTAATATTGCCAAAGCTATTAGGCTAGGAGAGCTTTGTTTTTGTCTTTCATCCTATGAAATCTGAGAATTGTCAATACTTCATAATTATGTTATCTATGTTTCTATTTATTTTCTTATTTGTAATGAATTCTTGTATAAGAACACCTAGATTGTATCTTCTTGAAATATACAGAATATCATATTTATCTGGAAACACTATAATAAGCAAACAAGTCAATTACCAGTAGTGGAAACGAAGAAAATTGAGGATACCTTTCACAGATTTTATACGTGTTCTCCAAGCAAATGTTTGAGCTTGTAACTCGCAAATATGGATAGGAGTAGTAAAATTTTCAGTTTCACTTAGTTGAAATGAAATAACTGATCCACTCTCAAGAGGTTGGTCTGGTGGTCCTGGTTGCCTTGCAAACAGAAATACCCTCGGGATAATTTTATCTCAAACAATAATGAACAAACAAAATAATTTATTTATCTACATGAATTATTGGAAAAAAGATTCCTCACGAGACAGGTAGCTGACAACTAACCATATATTGAACTATTATAAGTCAAATACATACTAGCCGTCCATGCAGCATCACATGTAATGTAATAATTGGGTCTTTTTTTATTTTTTCTTACTACCCTTTTCACAGGTAGATAATTGTTTTCAAAATGCTGACTGCAGTCGTTTAATATTAACACACAAGAAATGCTGTTGTTACTATTTGGTTCCTGCCATTGCTACCAGAGGATTTTTTAAGTGCCTTGAGTTGCTTGTTATTTTCTGAATTCTTTAATAAAATCCTTTCCAACATCCTTTTCCTTCCCACAGGCATTACGATTTTGAAATCACCATTAAACCTCAAAACTTGAACTTAAAACTTATGGAAAATTCAATCTTTCTATATTTTTCAACACTTCCCCCCGGTTGGACACAAATATAATACAAGGTTCGATACATAAACTATTACGATGAAAATGAGGAAACAACAATTTGAATCCATGAATTTATATTTGGATGCCATGTTAAATCAACGTTAGATCCAGAATTTTAAATAAATAGGTCAGAACAAAAATTCAAGTGCAAGTATATAAGAGCTAAGAAGTATAAATATATGCAGATTAAAGTACCTCAGAGAAATGAAAGTAGACTGAAATCTTCCTATCGTCAGACTCTGCTTGTTGTGGAAATGACAGAGAAGGTTGACCCCAAACCGGTTTTCCACCTGTCATGTAAATGCAGCTACGGACATATGAGAAAACTTACCATTCATTGGTCAAAGAAGAAAATATAGGCCAGTCTATTCTTTGTATTTGTGTAGATTTGCACTTAATTTTGGTCTATCAATGATTGTATCGTTTCTTCCCTCCAATTGGATCTAGTAAATTCCCCATTAAACAAGAATTTCTGCAAGTTCTACCCCATCAATCATCTTATTAAATTTCTTCATAACAAATAGCATCTTGAAAAGCAAACCTTGCAACAATTTGGACGAATAATAGAGCTTCTCACTGCATACGGTCCAGCCAAGTCTAGTTTCCCAACAACAAAGAGAATTACATCCAGCGAGGTCTCATTTAAGGATATGTCCAACTACCAATATACCACAAAAATATATCAGTGAGATGCGAAATGAAGAGTCAATAAACTGCTTAAATTTAACGATTGCCACTGTTTCCTATAAGAAAAAGACAATACCTCCTCCATTCTACAATAGATATGCACAGGAACCCCATGCAAAATTGTTCTACTGCTATTAGCACTGAAACGGTAATAAAGGCAAAAGTCAACTGGGTTGAGAATCCCTTGCCTGCAATACAAATTCAAGAAATACTTATGAGAAGGAATCAAAACTAAATTTAGGGGAATGGCCAAAAGATAAATCTTTAAATGGATGGGCATCAAAGGTAGCTGCATACTTCCACTCAGCACAAATACTCACCATAAATTTCTTTGCGCGTCAAAATAATGTAATTCAGCATTGGATGTGCAAAGAACCCTGGTTTTATTTGATAATATTTGTAGGGTCAGTTTCATATTACTGAGGCAACCACGAATGATAGGCAATATTTCATTCGTATCAGATATGTCATGAACGATGGTGAGAGAGATATAAATTGAAATATCGATTCTTGGAAGCAACCCATCAGTTTCAGATATTCTCTCATCCATGTGCGAATTTTGTTCACGACTGGTTTCAGGGGTCCCAGTAAGATAATGGTTCATATTAGCAACACCATGAACTGTAGGAAAGTCATGGATAATTTTAAACTTAAACGGATTTCCAGGTTTTCTGACAAACTTTGGAACCCCATCAATAAAGGCAATACCACAGTCATTGTTCTTGTTCACTAGATAAAAAGTTCTTTTAGCAAACTGGTTGAATGGTTCCCAGCTCGTATCATCTTGACCTCCAGGCATCCAAGAAAATATTCTCCAGAGTGTCATATCCCTATCATCAGTGCCAGATATGTTTACAACTCCAGATCCAGGACAACAGTTCAATCTTAATTGTTTGCCTGCAGCATTCTTTGCATACAATGATATCAAAGAGAACCACAATGCTGGTGAGGACCATCTCCTCTGTTTTCTGTATTCAACCTGCACGCATAGTGATATTCCAAGTCGAGGGAATAAATATCATTGTGGTCTCTCAAGTGAAAAGAGAAGTCATATAACACAAATCTAAGTACATAAAAAAATGAGTCCTACGTTGATTTATCATTTATGCCAAATATTTTACTTGTTTCCCTCACAGTTTAAGCCTTCATATAACAGAAGATTATGAGAGAACTATCAAATGATATTCTGTTCACTAAGCTCATACAACACTCATAAGAAAGCTCATAAAAAAAGAGGGGAGATGAGATACACCCATGATCCACTTCCTTCATAGGGTTCTGAAACCTTTAGCCGCAAGAACCATGTCTAGGAAAGACCAATCAACCGTGTCAAAGGATTTTTCAATGTCCAGCTTCACAACAATGCCCCTTTTTTCTCTCTTCCATTCATCTATAAGTTCATTTGCAATCAATGATGCATCAGAGATCTGACGAGCACAAGGCCATTTGGTTTTCATTAATTATAGATGGAAGGACCATCTTAAACATTCAGAAATGACTCTATCAAGGATTTTGTATAATCCGGTGGCGAGGCTTAAACGAGCATTTATGAGTCCATTCTTGAAAAATTCATGGAACACCCTCAATATGTCGTTCTTATGGATGTGCCAAAACTTTCTTGTTCAATGAAGAGGAACTTCAGAACTAGGGATTATTGTGCCAAGATAGTATTCCAAACTAGCGATGGAAAAACCAGGAGGCTTGTTTGTATTATGTAGAGTGCTTCAAATAAATGGAAGTCTGATTCAATATCTTCCTTTGTAAGAATACTGGCCCCCTCAAGTGAATCGATTTCAAGAATGGAATTTTTCCTTATTTTAGTGGCCATCATCCTATGAAATAAAAACAGGTATTTGAGTCACCCTCGTTGAGTCAAATCAACTTATATTTTTGTCTCCAAAGAACTTCCTCTTTTGCAGCAATGGAGAGCAATTGGGATTTGAGGCTACTTTGTTGAGCTCTTTGAATAGAAAAGCCTTCTCCCGTTTCCTCAAGATTATTCAGCAAACTAATTTAAGCCATTGTGACACACCCAAAAGTGGATTCGTTCCACACTTTAAGAAGCTCTTTTAAACTGCTTAAGATACAAGAAAGACACTCTAGGTCACGAGTTAATACTTAAAAAGTTAACATAATAGTAGATATGTATACCGATGCTAGTTGGACTAGAGAATTAACAGGTCAGAGATCCACATTTGGATGTTGCTCTTGTGTTTGGGGCAACTTAACCACTTGGAAAAGTAAAAAGCTAGTAGTTGTAGCAAGAATCTGTGTACAAGCTGAATATTGAGCTTAGCTCTGAAAATTTGTGAAGGAATGTCGCTTCATAAGCTTTTACCAGCACTAAGGATAGAAACTCGGAGTTAACATAGCAAAGAATCTCATGAATCATGATGGGGTGAAGCATATAAAGATAAATTATCATTTTATATTTGAGAAGGTTAATGTAGTATAGTGAAACTAAACTACATTCCATCTCGCCATCTGATTGTTGATATTCTCACCTAAGCATTACCAAGACAATCATTGATGAATTCGACTCCAAACTTGGCTTGAATACAACCCAGCTTGAAGAGAGTTTAGTATATAGTATAATTATGTTTACACTACATATTAGTTCTTTAATCTTTTAATTATTATTTAATTTCCTTTCCTTTTACAATTAGTTTTCCTTGGTTGAATTTTCTCTTGTATTATAATTGTTGAATAAGAAAACTAATTTCTCCAAAAGCACCAATATGTTGTCTTTTATTGTAATTTTATATTCTTATATATATAGATAGGTCGAGAGAGAGAGAGAGAGAAACACATGACTTTTAGTTTATAAAATACAGAGTATACTCTCAATATTGAGTTACAGGTCTTACATTAATGTTTCTTTTATATTTCATCCACTTGGAGGAAACAATTTCTTACGATGCTACTTAATCAGCGAAATGAGCTATTCAATGAAAATAAAGAAGTAATAAAGTTAGTACTACTGTAAGAAGCATATTTTTCACGAGAAAGAAAACTCTTACCTTTCTGAAAAAGATGGTCCAACCATTTCAACAGTCATGTTAGCTAATAGCTAGGCACTAAATCCCAAGAGCTCTCATCCTAGACTAGAACATCTTATAGACGTTGTATAAGGACATGGCTTAATGAAAACTATACGCGATAACTAGCATCAAGTAAAAAGAAGGTTAAGTAAAAGGGATGTAGTTCTAATCTTAAAAACGAAGAAAAGAAAAGGCTTGCCAAGATTGATGAAGCAAATAGATGCACAGAATTACCCTGAATAATGCCCGGTCTCCCACAAGAGAATAGTGCAATACACCAGCCAAGTTGTACTCGTCACTACCTTCTACACTGATGTACATGTGCTGATGGACATCTTGGATTGAAACAATCGCTCCTTTATAGTTCATGGAAATAATTAGCTCAAGATAACAAACAAATTGTACATTGTCAGTAAGAAACCTTCAAATGATAAAATACCATCAGGAACGAGAGCTACCACATGAGTGGCAAATGTATCTGTGGTATTAGCATCAACTTCCTGATTACCGGACCACTGCCTTTGATGCTCCTTTGTCTTTTCCTTGTCATACGGTCCAGAAAATGATGAAACAGTTAACAAGATCATCTGAGGCAATAAAAAAAAGTATACATAATTAAATTATATAATGAAGCAAAAGAGAAATAAAAAATGGACCCAAGTAGATGCCTAAAACTACAACGTGGTGGCTTTAGCAGTAAAGAGAAAAAAAGGTGTTGGCAAAGCTTCTTTAAGAAATGTAGGACTCACCTGTATTTCAGAATGGGACAAGGTGAGATCCAACCCTGACAAAGAGCCTTTGCCAGCCCAACCTTTACTTAATAAGCCTATTTGATCACTACACGTCTCCTCAATTGACAAGTAAGCGACTAAGTTCTTCAATAAATAATGCTGACAGCTAAAACAAGACGGCTCAGTGACATGACTATTTCCAGAATTTTTTTTATGAGAAACCGGATGTTTCGAACTACTTGCATCATTATCTGTCTGAACTCCCTTCGTATGTTGAGTACTTGCAGCAAGTTCTCCAGCTACAAGGTGGGAAGACAAATTGGAAGAAAAATGAGGGATTTGAATGTTGTTTGGTAGGGTCTCCTCAACTTGTTGGGAGAGAATTGACAAGTGAGAAAGATTAATTTCAAATTCTTTCCTATTATCAGCCAATTGAAATTTTAAATTGGCATCAACTTCAATCACAAATTCCCAAATCAGACCTGCAGAAAAGGGCCAATATTGAAGTAGGGATACAGATATTATTAAAATAGAACCCAAGAGAACATGATATACCAGATTCATGTTTGACGACAAGAATAAGGGGAATGTTAGAGACATTGAGGATAAAAACTTCCAGAAGTTTTCCTTTGACTCTTAAAAAAGATTCGGTAGTCTCGTCAACAACATTTTCAGTAGCACTTTCCTCCAATCTCGTAATTTCCATCATTTCTTGAGCCTTCTTATCTTGATGATCAGGAAATTGCAACACAGACAAAAGACTCCCTATGGCATGACAGTATTTATCGAAACAATTGATAAAGAATGCCAAAGCCAATGGTTCCAGGAAAAGAAGACCGCCCTGTCAATTAGCACAATGTTTGAACCAAATTAGAAGGCAATTGTTTGAAATGGGTAATTTTCAAGATGCAACAGCACAGTAGTACTTATTCATTGCTTTCTTGATAAATTATTTGACAGTTCGGAAACCTACTTGTGGTATATCAAAGCATCCTTCCATTTCTGGACAATAAACAAAATTTTCATTGAACTGATGAAAAAAAAAGATACAGATACAAATCCCAGCGGGCAAAACAGAAAAAGAACCAAAAAAGACAAACAATTAGAAGGGAGTTATAAAGGCCTCCTAATTCATACAAATATCCTGCAAAGGAAAGCCAGAAAAAAGTTTGGAAAGAGAACAAACATTTGTATAATCAGTAACAGCATCTTCCGTATTTTATTAGACTCCCATAAGACAGAGTACCTGTCCTTTTTTTCAACAGACATTGTACCTCTCGTCAATAATGTTATTACCATAAAAGGGATGATGTTTGTTACCAAAACTAACCACAGTTGAGTAAATTCAACTGGAAATGACAAAAATAACTGTATGAATCCAAACAACTCAAAGACGCAACTAAAAGGAAGGGGAAGTTAGACTCTTTATGCTGCATAGAACAATCACCTGAATCTTCCAAAAGATGGTCTGAAAATCTCCCCCAATAGAGAGAGATGACGAAATTTTACTCAGTTGATGTGCTCCAACTAAGATGTCATACACTGAGCACCTCGTTACGAGAATCCTACCAATTTCAATGTTTACAAGCAACTGAAAATTTGAACATGGTGAAGTGGAAAAAATGTCCAGAGCCTGAACAAAGCCAGACTGTTCACCTGACCCCCCAGAATTAACTGCCATGTCAGAATCCTCCACGTTCAATTCATTATTTCTAGAAATATAACTGTTGCGAATATTCCTCAACCCTTCTGAAGATGAGCCATTATGTGAACTCAAAAATGTGGCAAGCATGAAATGAGAAAGAGAAATCTGATGATAGAAGTACACATGGCAATTAAGTAATTGTGTCCGCAGAGATTTGAATACAGATTCGTCTGTATCACTTTCGCGATACCTAAATATAACTGAATTGATATTAGAGATATCAGTAAGAATATCAACTTTATCCTCTTCACATGTTACCTTGACTCTTCCCTGATCAACAGAAATCCAAATTCCACAATCAGGGGAATTCATCTCTACCATTTTCTGGCTATTTGAAAAGATCTTATAACTGTTGAAAGTGTCACTCGTCCGAGAATTATGAAGAATGACATCCATCCGCTTGATTATAAAGGTCCCGTGAATCATAGAACTATTACGACAACTTATTGAAGCTTCTTTCACATGTACAAACTTTGGCATGGGCTTCTTGAGAATGATATTTTGATTCATAAATTTCTGGGAGCCCCAACTGGTAGAGCCTAGATAAGAAATTGCAGCGGTCAAATGTCCTATAACCTGACAGAAACAACTCTTCAGATAAGAAAATGAAGACTAAAAGACGTAAATCCAATCAACAAAAATTGCAAAATTCTGCTTCAGAAACTTCAAACAATCTGTAGGTAGAATTTTGAGAGTCCGGAAGGAAATAGATTTGACAAGAGTTAAACTTTGTTTATTCAACCAAAGCATAATATTAAAGAATTAAAAAACCAAAGGATAATGTGAATTACACAAGATCAGGACTGTAATGAGCTTACAGTTTACAGATTTTTTTTTTTCTTCAGTTTACATCAATAGATGTTTCAGCCAAAATTACATGCTTGACATGTAGAGAACTAGATGAAGTTGTAGCTCATCAACTTAATAGAATCCGAATCCCCTTATACCAGAAACACTGCAGATTATGTAATTGTCATGTCTACAAAAATAAAGGCGTCAACACAAAAATCCCATATTTAGAGTCATAAAGACTGCACTTACCTTCATGATAAGATATAAATCCTCCATATATGATAAAGCAGTGAAACCTGTGGTTTTACAGTCAAAAGCTATTGAGAAAGCATTGACATCCTCACTAAATGAGTGAACAGATTTCCTGCACGAATATTCCATTCACAATAAACTTAATTTATTAAAAAATAAAATAAAATGTCTGGGAAAATGTATGAAGACGGCACCTTTCCAATTATTTTTTATTTTTTATTCTTTTCCTGGGGGGTGGGGGTGGAATCTACTGGCAGGCTCATACGAAAATATTTAACTGATATTTTAAATGAAACAGGAAAAGATTGCGGGCATTAAAAATAAAGTATAACAGAATTTTCAGATCAAAAGACTGCAAAACATTTGTTTTGAAACTTTCGTGTTAAATCAGATGTCAACCGTGCATCCCTAACTGCATTGCATTTCAGTGGTACATAGGATGAATGCACCAGGCCTTGCTTGCATTCTTCTATTAGAAACTGTCTACCATACGTTTGCATACTGATTTGCTATCTAAGTGCCTGTCACGTAATTCCACTTATCTCACGTTGAACACAGATTATCCCCAGCCCTCAAACTGACAGAAATTCCATGAATAACTACCCATGGTAAGAAATTCCTAACATGAAGCAAATCAACTATCGTAATTTTAATTGTAGGATATTTTAGTTTTTTTTCTTTGTTATGAGAAAACAGTAAATTAAATATAATAATTTCTAAAATTTAAGGACATTGGACCCATTTGGGGAAAAAAACAGAAACATGTTTGGTAACCATTTCTTGTTTCTTGTTCTATGAAAATTGGTTTCCAAATTAAATATCCAAAAAAAATTATGTGCTATTTATTTTTGGATATTCATTATGCATTTTAGAGTAATAAATGATAAAATAATACTTCTATTTATGTTTGGAAAAAAAAAAAAAACTAGAAACAAGAAACTCGATAGTCAAAAATTTCTACACAATTTTGAAAACATTTCTTAAAAATGAAAACAAGAAAAGGAAACAATTATCAAACGCTTTTGTTTCTTGAAAACCAAAAATAGGAATGTACCCCAAACGACCCCTTATTTTCTGTTTTAGTCGTGTGAAAAGTAGCCATCATTGAAGAAATCAAATATCCTCTCATATTGCAATTCTATCATTAATGAATAGAAGTTTTGTTTCCTTGTTAAAAAGACCGTGTGAGAAGTTTTCATCTCATTTTTACTGCTCATCAACATAATTATGCTATCTTGTAACGAGTAGAATATGATGACTTGAAGAAAATCAACAAGAAATCTTGCTCAAAGAAAGAAAAAAACACTATACACCCTCACCAAATATAAGGGAGTGATATATCTTAATTAGGTTGAACCATTATATGTGTCTGGGTGTATGCATAACCAACACTCACAAAAATGAAACTTTGCATCTGTGTGGTATTAGAAAGCAAATAGATACTCTTTATAGAGAGAGAATCGCCACAATTTTATATAGGAAAGTATTAAGAAAATAGCCATACCTGACAACTGGTGATAAGATCAGCATTGGATTAAAAATGAATATTTGGTTCTGTTGTTTCTCGTCCGAATTTACTATATATGCTTTTAACCCTTTAGCTTGTAGGTAGAACCAGAAGGAAACCAATCCTTGAGATGCATACTTTTCGTCACCAATTGTTGAAATACGAGGTTCTTTCAAAGAGAGATATTCCACTTCTTTATCATCAGCTTCAGAGGACTCCTCCATTAGAAATATCCAATCAGAATTGGAAGCCGGGCAAACAGCAATTTCAACTTCATGTATATCAAGTGCAACGAGTGAATCACCCTTTTGAGCTCTCTCACTTGAGATTACGTAGTCATCATTGAAGTCCTTTTCAAGTGCCATTTGGATGTGAGATCCACCTACGTGCATTGCAACTTGAATGTGTTTTAGTGGTAGCTTCTTCAGCAATGGAGTCATCAATTGACTAGCACAGTTCTCATACTTATTATTCACACAGACTACTCTATCATCTGCAGTAACTGTTGGTGCATGCAAAGAAACTTCAGGCCTTTGCTCATCCTCAGTCCAACAATAAGCACGTTGTTGCATCAATTGAAGGAGCAAAGATGCTGATAATAGAGATGAATATCCCAAAGCTAAATTCAGCTTACCTAGAGCCAAATTGCATTTCCATAATGAATTATTTGAGTTCTCAAGCACTGATTCTGTCAATGAGCTATTGATTTCACAAAGAAACCAAGGATTATCTGAAAACTTGATCCCACTTTCTTCAAGATTCATGCATACAGAATTCCATCTCAACCACATCCCCTCCAAATATTTCACTATGAACGGATTGCAATCAACTTCACCAAGGTCAGCAATATCTGTTTCACGACCATCAGAAGGAAGAAAGATCCGAGTAGGTTCACCCCAAATAATAGATTTAAGATTATTTGCTGTTTTTATGTCATACTCCCCTAGCAGATCACTGGAACGGACACTACTAACAGAAGCCTCCACAGAAGGTAAGGAAGTAACATTGAATTGATCACAGGATATGAGCAAAGACTGTTCACAAAGGTCTGCCATGTACATGGCTAAGAGTGCATCAAAGGAAAAATGGAAAGAAATTAAGGAGGAGGATGGGATCCCAAACTTCGATTTGAGGTTTTCAATTGTCGGAGGTTGAATTTCATGCGTGGGATAAATAGACACTAACAGTTCTCCAATATTCAACATAAAGCAAAACTGTGAATTTGAATTTTGGGATACAATTTCTAAACATCCATCAATTTTCTGTGGTCGAGTCAAGATTCTAACTATGTATCCATCTATGAAACAAAATATACTGCAAACCATTTTCCAAATGCATAAAAGCATTGAAAAGATCTGACGAAATAATTTTAACTGGAAGAAGCTAAATGTTTCCTTTTTCTCTTCTACACATATAACATTCTTGATGGCTCTATATCGTGCTATTTTCCGTGCCTGTGCAATGAATTCAATTGGTAACTTCTCCTCAATATCCAGGATTGACATCCAATGTTTCTTGAAAGAAATGTAGAGTTTTCTGTCCCAAGAAATCTTATCAGTGAATTTTTTCATCAAATTGTCCACAGGATATCCAGTTAATAGTAGTAAAAGTTCATAGGCATTGATATACTGTATCCACAGCATGACAATAGTGACAAGATGATGTAATGACACGCCTGGTGATGAAGTAATGTGGCTAATTCTTCGAGCAGCTAGTTTCCATAGTTGCCTACCATTTCGAGCAAACTTGTATTCTTTTGATGACATTCCATTTAATACTGAATATATTGAAACCGCAACTGGATAAACTGAAAGACCTAATTCTGGAATTCTAAGATTCACGTCAACAAGCTGTAGATCATACAATTTGCAGCAACTGAATATTACTTCTAAATTCAAGATTCTACTAATCTGAGCTTCCCTCTTCAACACAATCTCAAGATCATTGCCAGTGATGATAAGGCAGCTATGTGCTATTGGTTTAAACATTGCATGTATGAACTCATAAAGACATCCATTATTTCTGTTTTCAGATTTGGCACTTAGGCGCTTTATGCTCAACGAACATTCAAAGACATTGTTAAAGATTGGGAACTCCAGTACCAAGTTAATATTATACATCTGTAGACAACCACGTTTGAGTAGTAGATTTCTAGAAGCTATTTTCAACCGATATCTTGGTGGTGGGTCCAGAAAACTCTTCATGATATCATGCAAAGTAACACCCTGAAACACATTCAATAACCTCAGAACTGATAGCTAGGATGAGGCACTAGGCTCAAGTGGTAAACAACTTTTTCTGGTCAACAAAAGTAATGGAAGAGAAAACTATTTGAAATTCAAGATGATGGTTCGTGAGTAAAAAAATAGTAATCAAGAAAAAGGGATACAACAGAAAGGAGGATCAAATTTAAATATATTTTTGATAGCACAACTTGAAAACAGTCTTGAATTGAGGAACTAAGAAAACTTTACTCCTCGGCAATTTTGAAAAGTATGAAAATAGCATTCACATTTCGCATTTGGCCGAATCCAAAATTTGAAAAATGATAAAGTGAGAGAACAAAAAGAGTATTACATTTCATGATAAAAAGAATGCAGAGTTCAAATTTCCAGAAAACCTCAATCCACGTTTTCAGAACCTTGAAATACTGAATTTGTAAAGATTACATTAAAAGGATAAATTCAATCCACGTTTCTTTTTTTATCAATCATTTTCAGAAACAGGCCAATCAAAAAAAAAATTTAGAGTAGTCATAGAATCCCTTGTTCCCAAGAAGATAAAAGTGAAAATAGATTGGATATCAAACAACTGGTTTTAGCAACTCAACCGGATACCTCGCCCGCCCGTACGCCAATATTTCTTCTAAAGTTATTCCCAACTTGATAGAAATTGAATGACACAAAATCCAAACTTCTTAAGCTATATAGAAACTCGTAACAAATAAGCAACCAAATGAAGCAAAGAATACTCTTCACCATTAAACATGTTTTAGTTAAAGTGAAGACTAAGATCGACGATGTGTCAAAACTAAGCTTGTAAGGAGCAAAAAGTCAGTATCCACACTACGTAAAACGAAATTTGCATCACAATTCAATGTCTAAATTTGTCCGAAAATGGAAAAAGAATATGGCATCACCTCCGGATCGATAGCAGATAGATTCTTGCTCAAAGTTTCAGAAAAGATATTGGATTCCCGTTTACCTCTCGAAATCTCCTCCCTGTTAAATTCCCCACAGAGTAAATACGAAGTAACCACCCACGCTCGATAGAAACCATGAATTTAGCAGCATCGACAATTTAGATCATCCCATAAACAACGACACCAATTGACTAACCTGATAGATACCGTTACATGGACGTCATGTACTGTGATCTCGAAGGCCGGGAAGGGCCAGTATGTGACCACAACGCTCAAGTGGTCGATGGTCACCTCTTTGAAGGACATGCTTATGGCGGTCTCCTCAATTAGATCATTGAGAGCCGAAACGTTAAAATGGAGTTTGTGGGCAACGATGGTGGAGCGAGTAAGCCCCAAATTCATCCGAACGTCCGAGTCTTCGGGCAGCCATGGCTGCAGCAGAGACACCAGCCTCCGCAAAATCAAATTGCACAAACCCATAGCTAATGCTACTGGAACAGTATGAAGACGATGATGATGCGTAATCGCAATTCTTCCATTTAAGGAAGGATTCCTATCTCAATAAACGAGGGCGAAATCTTGAAGTGGGGATTGGGAGGGCGAGATTGTTAGGAAGACTGAGCTTATAGAAGAAGCGTGAAGCTGCCAACAGAAACGGCGGGTAATGTCAAACAGACTAAACCATAACAATGCAAAGAACCGGAGATGAGCCTCACTTGATTGTCATCTACAGTTCTTTTGTGCACGTGTCCTTCGCCAGTTTTTATCCAATTTCTAAAATATATCAAAAAGTATATTCATTTTTTTTTTAGATAAAATAATGGGTCAATTAAATCTTCAAAATTAATAATTAATAATGGTATCAATTTAAATTAAAGTTTGCCGGAATTAAATAAAGAATCATAAATTAAATTACATATTGGTTAACTACAATGAGTAAGAATCACTGGTTTTTGCCGTTATACGCTACAAGGAATTAAAATTCACTTTCCATTTTCCCATAAACATAAACTATATATAGCGCAAGCAACTTGACTGATAGTTTACATAGGAAGACAATGTGAGATAAAGAATATTCTGCATGAAGGAAAGACAATGAAATGTGAGACCAAGTTTTCGAGACGAAGGAGAGAAACTGTAAAACCAAACTACTTCAGAACACCAAGCATTTCTAAAAGAACATAAATGTATACCAGTATATGTAAAAGACAAGATTTTTTTCATTTTTTTTTTCATATTACACATCCACGCTTCACTAACAGTAGCCATATACTTGAACTCGAGGCACGATAACCCTCCTTTTCAGCCATGCTCGATATAAACCGTCTCAAAATAGCCTCCATTGCTTACTACCGCAATCCATTGTTTACCAATGCTGGTGATCAACCATTCCATCTTAACAAATTCCAACTGTTCCATACAACTACACATTTACTAATTAAACCTTAATATCCAACGCCTTTACCGAGGATTATAAGGTACTCATGTACTGCATTCTTGTATTTGTTGTTTACTCAGAATTGGAAGTCTAAAATATTTATTGCTTCTCGGGAGAAAATTCCCAATTCCATTTTGGCGTTACTGAAGTAGTTTCCTCACATATTTTCAAATAACATACACAACGATTATCAATGGGTCAATTACAACCTTTAGAAAATCATGACACGAACACAAAAGGATAATTACTTTGCCCAAAATCAGGCTACTGAGATGCAGCTTCGTCTTTCTTCTCTGACAAGTACCTATTGCAATGGAACTTGTGTCAGAAACAGGCTAATTACTTTGCCCAAAAGAAACGAAAAAACTATCACCCACAATTTACATGCACATACTCACGAAGTTAAGCTGGAATGTAAGAAGTTAACGTACATGCTAATACTAAATAGTCTTCAGTCTTCATATTGTCAAAATAAAGGAACTATCAGTGTGACAAGAAACAAATTTTTTTGATAATTTATTGTCAGAAAGCATGGTACAAATACCGGCCAATAGAATCTTTTGCTCACTTCCCTCTATGTCATCAATACAACAAGGTCCCAACAACCAATGCCAGATGATAACTTAAAAAGGAAATGAATTGATGGTGAAGATAACAATACACCTCATACTTACCCTTGAGACTTTGCCCAACGTGAGAATTGATACATCTGTACAGTCTCATTCGATGCATGACAAGCAAGAAGTAGGTAATTGCGGGGCTGCACCATCCATGCAAATCTCATAAACAGTGCTGAATAGACGCACATTGCTGCAGTGACAAGAGCAGACATTACGACTTTGACCAAACTCATAGACATGATAAATAAATGAGTTCCAACATTGATAGGTTCAACCTGCTGTCATGTTTCCAGAAATCATTTCTGGTGGCTTGTTCATGTCTGCTAACCCCTGTTTGAATCCTCCAGCATGATCAAAATAATTGCAAAAAGAAACTAAGAAAAGCTATAAAGTGAAAGGAAACATAGCAGGCATGGTAGAACTGATACTCAAATAAAAGTCAAACATACAGCAGCAACAAATCCCCAGTTGGCGACAGGTCCCCAGAAGTGAGTAGTTTTTGGACCAACAGGGCTGTTCAAGAATGCTCGGAATGACACCATTCTTCAATTTCTAGAACAGACCATACAATTCAAAATTAACGAAGCATCATGCAATGGTGACAAATAAAGATAGACTAAAATCATATACTACATATAAAGCATCTACATCGGTGATCAATTTGAGAGAGAGACGGGGGAGGGGGGTGTAGGAGAGAGAAGAGAATAAGAAAAAAGAAAAAAGAAAGGGATCATCAAATAAACTACGCTGATGAATTTAAGAAATAAAAACCATTATCGTTGTCACAAATCCCGAACTTCAATTTCATCAACTACCACGGTGATAAACATGGAAAATTCAATGATACTATGCCCTCCCACATATATTTGCCTTCATATATCAGAATTAAACCTAAACAATATTCCTGCAGAATTCAACTTTGATTTCTTTTTGGTCGGTGACAACTCCTCTAGAATCCCCTCTATAGTCAAGTGCAGAAATGAAAAAACAGAGAGAAGAAGCAGAGCAGCATAGTCGAAGTAGTGTTTGTTAGAAATCACGACTCTCCACAATGGTATGATATTGTCCACTTTGAGCCTAAGCTCTCATGGCTTTGCTTTGGGCTTCCCCAAAAGGCCTCATACCAATGGAGATAGTATTCCTCACTTATAAACCCAAGGTCTTCCACTAAATTAACTAATGTGGGACTCACTTCCTAATAATCCCTGAAACCAAACCTAGCTAGTCAGACAAGTTTTCTCACCCCCTTCTTACAAGCACGAGCCATGTCCAGAATTCAACAGCTCATTTCTTCCCAACCATCAAAAACCCGTGCCACTTAAAATTCCAATGAAATTAATTATAAAGAATTCTATAAATTCATAATCATCAGTGAGCAAACGAGCGTTATGGTGCGTGTATATGTCGATGTAACTTCCAAATTCATTAACATCCAAATTGTCGTATCTGCATACTTAATATTTCAACATACCTTCGTATTGTATTACGATTCACCCCAATCCAGGGGGTGGGGGGGGGGGACTGGCAGAAAAGATACGTATATTTCCGAAAACGTTATTAAAAAATAAAAACCCTCATGATCTATAAAAATTCAGCTGCATCGAGTAAAAACTATAAAATCTGAAGGACGTGCAGAAATTTACCAGTCTGCAAATCAATGGAGAGATCCAGCCAGGAGAGAATGGAGAACCGCTAGAGAATTTTGACTTCGAATCCACATAGAAGGGAGAAGATGAAGTGCCATAGATTGCTTTTTTTCTTTCTTTTTTTTTTTTTATTCCTTTTGGGCTTTTTTATTATGGGCTTAAGGCCCAGCCCATCTGTTAAACAAGTGAAGCTCCTTCAACGGAGGCGCCAAATTTATCTCTTCCTTCTGCTTAATTATTAGGGTTACGGCTTACCTTTCCGATTCCGTCGTTTCTCTCCGCCGTGAGCAGCAGTTCGAGGTTTGTTAACTTTTAAGTTCTTTTTTGTTTTCGATTGAGTTACATTGTCTCTGATCTGATTTTGGGGCTTTCCTTTCTTGCACACATTAAAAGAAAAAACCCTAAACCCTACGGCTCTTCTTCCCTCCACTTATTTACTTTGTTCTCTGATTTCTCCTCTTCCCCATTTTTGCTGCAGCCGCAAACCCCCACCGGCTCTACCCCCCTTCTTTCTCCTCCCTTATCTCCCTCGTTGGCGACGCCACCGCCGTACGTCGCCTCGCCAAAATCCCTTTTCTACCGCACCCCCTTCATCTCTCAGTCGACGTTAAGGTCTGTCCCGATCTTTTTTTTTTTTTTTTTTTTTTTTTTTTTTTTTTTTTTTTTTTTTTTTTTTTTTTTTTTTTTTTTTGTTCTTTTTTGTCTCTTCGGTTCAACCAATTTCAAAATGGGGTGAACTTAAAAGTAGGTCTACTGTAATTTGAAGTTCAACCTTAACGAGAAGAAAAGGAAGAGGATTAGAACTGACTGAAGTTCAAATTTTATATATTAAAACCAAACTGAGTATAAGTTGCGCAGGGTCTGTTCTTGTTAAGAATTGAATGGACTCTATCAATTATCAAGGAATTTAGGAATTAGGATGAAACATTGTGTTTAGATATTACAGAGAATTTAGACTTCATAACTTAACTTATTTTTTTCTGCAGGTAGATTACAACTTGTTTTGTTTTGAAATTTAGTCATGACATTACTTGAAGTCATCAAGCAAGCCTCCGCCTCCTCCGAACCGCTTGCTTCCCGGTCTGACTACCCCATTCTCCTCAATCCAGACGATATTCTAACCAGTTTGAAATCCAAAGTAGATGAACCAGATCCTGTTTCTCTTGTCAATCCCATTATAGGGTGGAAAATATCTGAAACCGATTCCAAGGTGATTGATTTGGGGAAAAAATTCCACGAAAATCTCAAGCTGAAGCTGAAAAACCGAAACTTTTCAAAGCCCGAGTTTATAAAAATTTTATGTGTGTTTCTTGAGAAAGTGAGGGAAACGGTCGGAATTGTGGTTGGTGTTAGTTCATCCGACAATCGTTACACTAAGATTCTGATTGAGAAACTTGGGTTCCTGATGAGTAAAGATATTGGAGACTTGGTTTTGGATACATGTATTGCTTTAGAGGAATGGGAATTGCTGGAGACTTTTGTTGTCAATAGACTTGTTAAACACGCATCTTATTCAAATTTGATTTTGAAACTTGTGGCGAAGAAGAGGTCAGACTTACTTTGTCTTTGTATCAAGCAAGCATCAGATTTTGGTCCTGCTGATTTACATTGCATTTTGAAGTACTTTCTTTGCCCTTCCAAAGAGGCTTATGCCAGTATGCCTAATGTGAGGAAGGAATGGGAGGATCAGGCATTGCTAGCCATTGAGAAGGCGAGTGATAAAAGTCTCAAAGACAAGAAGTCCAATCTGGCAAAGGAGGCTGCAATTCAGCTCATGGTAGCATATGATGGGTTCTCAACCCAGGAACTGTGTTTGCATTATCTGTTGGCATCACCTAATCTCGATGAAGTCATTCTTTCTTCTGCCCTCAATAAGTTGAACCATGAAGAGATGATTCGTTTGATTCGATATCTGGGAAAATGGTTAAAGAGATATGAGAGATTTCCTCAAGCAGTTCATTGTCCAAAAGCAGCTACTGTGTTGGGTTTGAAGGCTTGTGATTGGGTTCCCAAGCTTGATGATGTCGTCAGATATCTTGGACTAATGCTGGACGAGAACTTTTCTTCATTGGTATTGCATCCAGATTTTCACGAGGAGCTGAAATCCATGGAGGAATTGGTTAGTTCTCTAGCCTTGGAATCGAAACTTTGCTGTGTTGTCGCTAATGTAGCAGACAATTTGAGAACTGAGGTGTAAGATGTGTTCATGGTTTATTTGAGCGCAACTATACAGCAACTTTGAAGGCTATTTGGAGGACGTTTTTGTAAACTGCTTTTTCTTAGAGAGTAAAAAAAGAAAAAACAAAACGTGTGAAAACACTTTCGGTTTACCAATGCCGAGTTTTTTTTTTTTCTTTTTCCTGGTTTCTGCTAATCGGTCTTCTGGGTGATACGGACGACTTGTGATTTAATATTGAGGTGTACTTCAATGGTATTTGCAAGGAAACTATTCACAGTTTTGATAAATTGTTTTGCATCGGGTAAAGTCTTGTATTCTGTGTTCCTAATATGGTTTAATTGAAGTTATAATTTTGCAGATAGTGTGTGAATTATAGCATAACTCATGACTTGACGTCCTTTTTTTTCTCTCTTTTTTTGAGCAACGCCATCCATTTTTCAACATTTTAGTTTTGAATTCAAATTGTGCCCTCTACTTGTTAAAATAATGAAGTTGAATAACATGGTATCTACTTAAAATATTTAAGTAACGCATTAAGCTTCACTAGCAGTCGTAAAACTGCAGGAGCTAATTCAATTAATATCCTCAAATATAACAAGAGTTTGATTTTGAATTTTCCCTTGCAAAAATACAGATGGCCCAATTGGAAAGCATCAACATCATTTTGACAGTAAAAATAAATCATTTATGGAAACAAATCATGAAAATTCACAATAAAACAACTAAAAAAGAAGTATACGTGAACTGAATGATTGTTGTAACAACCATAAAAATTGGCAAAATGATTTCCCAAACGCTTCTAAATACCTTTCTCTCAAAAACCTTCCGTTAGAGCAGAAACTCGGCCTGCTAAAGGTGGAGGTAAAGCAGCTACGGCTTGCTGAATTTCCTGATTAACCAAAAAGCAGAAAATGTATTTAGCTTAGACCCTTCCAAACGTACCAAAACAAACCAGAAGAGCAACTTGAGACTTGTTATTCTCTGAAATCCTCTCTAAAAAATGTAAGTGGGAAGAAGATGATGTCACCTCATATAAGGATTGCACCAGTAAACTAACTAAAAGCATGATGAACTAGAGATATCAATAAATTGGCATCCAAGTACCTCTGTAGTGTAGCGAGCTGAAAAGTGAATCATAAGAATCGCTTTGTTCTTAAACTTCTCGGCATGGTTTATTATCTGGGATGGATGGATCATCAACATAAAAAGCACATTAGGATGTAAAAATATAAGATATAAGTTGCTGAATGAATACAGCAATAGAAGGAATTACAATGCTGAGTGAACGAAAACCTCAAACAGGTGAGTGTGTCCGTACTCTCTTGCATGCTCCACTGTAACTCTATTTTCAAGGAATGTGCTCTGCAAAGAAGAATGGTTGTGCACCATGAGAGATTAAACCCCAATAGAACCCACCCTCCCAAAATAATAACCTACACCATTTTTCTTCCCAATCTCAACCTACCCCCAAGCCCAATATACAATGAACATGTTTAATTTGAAATGGTTAAAATCACTCTTATCACATTCAAAATCTTTAAAATCACTCGACAACATGTTTTTAATGATTCAAAATCAATTTCAATGGTATTAAAATTTCAATTAAAATAAAAATACTTGAACAAAAGTTAAAGGAAAATAAGATTGTCATATAATGTGCAGGCTTCAAGTCCCAGACCTCCATAACTAGAATCTTTGCCCTCAATACGTCGATATTATTTTCATCAACTATGAAGTCGGACGTGGTATCACCTGTAAAAGCCACTTCAGGATCGGTAATTGTGTAAGTAACCTGGCACAAATAAAAACAACCAAGATAGTTATGCATTTGAGGAGAATTTTAATGAATGGGGAAACGCGTGAAAGAAAAATCATAATCAAAGGAAAACGTCAAACTTTGTTAAACTATAAATGAGTAGAAATTGCTTAAACATAGTGGAAAAGTCCTGAATTCAACCAAATGATCGTGGATTCAAACTCTTCGGGTCACCCACCAGTGATAAATCTCACAAATTTCTAGATAAATTGTTCTGCCAGGGAGGCCACTATAGGCTTTTGCATAGACGGAGTGTATAAAAATGAAGTTTTCAAAATGAATGTGTTCCAAGAAATCTATGAATTTGACAGTCAAGGACAGACCTCCACACCAGATAACCGGAGTTTCTTGATCTCGTTGCCAGGTAGTCCCAAGTACTCTTTCTTAAGCTTCTGTTTTACAGAGTAAAGTAAATAGCCCTGCCAAAGTTTTTGTGTAGGAGTTGGCTGTAAATTTTGGACAAAAAAAAAAAAAAAAACCAAATCATCAAAGTATATGTGCATTAAATAGGTTACCTGGCTGTCAATGACATGGTATGTCTTAAAAGCCCTCACTTTGAGGTCTCTTCTCAATGAAAACTCTTCTCCTGCAAACAATATATATGAATGGAAGAATGTATTACACTGCAACACGAAAATTGGGCAAAAAGTGACCAAATTATTCATTGGACAAAATAAGAAGATTCAATAAGGGGCACTACCCACTTCCAAGCCTATCAAATTACATCTCAGCTCAGACTGATCCAATCTTCTGTGCACCTCTAAGAGATTTTCTACATCATTCTTTATAGATTTGGGTACAATGATTGTAGGAGGCTCCATTTTGTATAATCCACGCGTAGCTACGTATAAGGGAAGTCCACCCTATTAAGCACAAAAGCTACAGGTAAACTGCAGATGAACAATACGCGAAAAAGCTTACATTCGAAATGCGATCGATGTCTGATTTGAATTTTATAAGATCTTCCCAACAACGTCGGGAAGGTAAAATTAGATTCAAATCTTAAATAGATACTTGAATTGAAGATAGCTGCAGCAGAACCACAGGTAATGACTAGACTTCAAGCCCTAAACCACATGTAATTTCACTTCGACATTTCTGCACAAGTTATTGCATCTACTAAGCGTAGTGACCGTGAGGTCTCACGCCATGTGAACAAGCTCAGACGACAATGAGAAAGTTGAAAAATGAAGCGGTGAGAGGGAGTTGGACTTACAATGTGATCCATATGGCCATGGGAGATGAGGAGGAAGTTCTGGCTTATAGCCTTTTGGGGGCAGCGACCAATATCAAAGGCCAAATTGAGGGTTGGGAAAATGATGCAAGTTTCATGGCCTCCAATGGACAAACCCTTAATTGGGTATCCTTCAATTTGCATACCCTTCATCCTTTCCTTCAGGTCCGAGTCAAGGCTTTTGCTGCTACTTCCGGTTCCGGCTTCCATGGATGAAATTTATGAGCAGAGAAACGACGGAGACTGGTAAGCTCTGCTGCTTCAATATTTTGAACTTCTCTTTGTTCGGGTTCCACCTTCCCTTCGCCTTTTATTTTCCTTTTCTAACAATGGTAATTTACATATTTGCAATTTTCATTAAAAATGCCTAAAGTAACTAATTTCAATAATATAAATTTTTTTACAAATTTAAATTTGATTAATATACAAATTAATTATTGAACAATTTTTTCGTTAAAATTATCTATTTTTAACAAAAATTCATAGCAACACTTCTTCCATTCAAAGGTTCTTGCTTGTAAACTGTTTATCTTCAAAACTTCATTCTATTTTAGAGTGAAGAATAGTCCTTGGACTTTAAGCTTTGCTTTAATCTAGCAAGAGAGCGGGAGACACGCCTCACAAGCCGAGCTGATAAAGATGAGGTATTTTGGAGCCATTTTGAAAAAGGGAGAAATTAGAGCTAGTGAAAGAAGTTTTTTTATCATCAATTTCAAATCATCTGCTAGAAGTTGTAACAATAGAACCATCGCTAAAAAGATACTGTTACATCTTTACACTTTGAGCTGCTATTTTCAGTGACATTTTCACTTTTACTGAAGTGCTGATGTTCGAAGTTGGAACCAAACAGTTGTTCATTGTTCCATTGCTGTACAAAATTTTAAAAAAGATACAAATAAAATCCTAAACAAGCTTTCCTACTCTTCCTACAACATTCAAAATCCCACAGATTAATCTCTGTACCCTTCCTGAGCTTACGAGAATAGTGTTCATTAGTGCCAAGAAGAAGACAACGCGTTACATGTTCTTGGCTCATCCTCCAAACAACACATTAGAACAGTGAGCAGGCGCTGGATAACCTATTACATAAGAACAGGTAAATCTACAGGCATTGCGCAAATGGGTTTTGAAGTTTATTCATACTGACAAATGATACAACAACGCAAGAATCCAAGAGCTGTACATGACCAAAATCATCAGTTTGTGAATGATTGAACCAATTACAATTCAGAACATATTGCGACATAGAATTGGTCTAGCCTCCACACCAGATATATCTAAGGTTCAGAAAGGAAAGCCCCTGCGATGGCTCTTCCTTGAGGTTTCTGCCAAACGCTTAATGCCTTTTGCACTTTGATAAAATTGCATCAACTCATCAGCAACATCTTTTGGTTGACTGTTAACAAATCTCTTCAAGAACCTCTTCTCTGTCATCCTAAGAGCCCTGAGCATCAAACCGCCTTTGATCTGAATATGGAGACCCATTTCCTCCATCTTCTCTGAGAGAAGTACCCGTGGCTTCAAGACTTCTTCAAGGTTTAAGTATACTAGAAATGGGTAGTTAAGAATAATCTTAGCAGGCAGCCTCAACGTGCACAAAATGAAAGTCATGTTCCTTTGCACTTTATCGACTGATAGAGTTAAGATAAGGGGAGATCGTCCAAGAAGAGTGAATGTCTCATCTTCTGTGAAGCCAAACTTTTCCAAATTGGCTACTTTTTGACGGATGGTTTCAAGTCGTGAGATACCAATGATTGTAACAATGTATTTGTACATCTTGTCACCATGTGTGAGCCCTGTTTTTTGTATGTATCCCATCTTCTCATCATTAAATGAAGATCTTGGGATCAGTGTGGGGCGAGATAAAAGCATGAGAATCAAATCCTTTCTACTGAGACCCAATTCTTCATACTGGGAAATTGCAGGCTTGATTTTATTATGGAAATCAGAAGTCAAAAGTAAAGGGTTTCTTACAATGGCTTTGATAAGAACTTCCTTTGATTCAAACATTTTCAAGAAGAACTCGATCCGCTCATGGAAGTTGTTGTTGATCCGACATTTGAGGAACCGAGGATAGCAATTAATGATCTTCACAAGGTCGGGAGATGTGATGCCTAGACCTTGTAGCAGTTGGAGTTTATCTTGTAGTTGGTTTAAGTCACTCCTGCGCAGAGAAGGTCCACGTGCAAAGATTTGTGCAATATCATCATCAGCACAACCCCATCTCCGGAAAACTTCGGTAGAGTCATTGGCATGTGCCAACGGCCCTTCTCCCACCTCCTCTTCAACTTGCTTGGCACTTACAGTTGAACAAGAGGCAACCTTTAATTTTTGGTTTACCAAAATGGAAGCAAATGCTTGCCTAGAAGGAAGTAAATAGCAGAGCTTGAAACAACCCACAGCTCTGGATTTCATATCAACTTGTCTACTAGAATGGGGTTGGTTACCGATGCCTAGATCTGGGATAAATGGAGTTCTGAATCACTGACACTGGATTTATCAGATAATACAAGCAAAAACAAAAAGATCAGCCTAAGTTAACCATGATGGGGCATTTGATTCTTCCCCATTAAGTAAAATCACAAAATATAACAAGTAATGTTCACATAAATCTTCACCCATTAATCACTCCACACAATCTTAAAATGAAGTTTCATAAAAGAATACAGAGAGAGAATAAGTGTGCATGTGTGTGTTCGTGAGTTCATCGCCTTCTGCAGCAGATTTTGCATAAAACAACGTGCAACCTAATTACTAAAAATGTAACCTATTTCTAATCGTCCAAATACTTAACCCTTTTACACCATTTGGTTTTTTCTACTTCCACCAATGAAAGCGGATTTAGGTTTCCTCTTCCGGCACATACCACAAAATTGGAATAAGACGAAGAAGATTTACATTGCCCCGATTTTTTTTATTTCTAGGTCGATTGATCGTATAGTATGCTAGAAGCCTAACTGGGGAAAAAGAACATACACACTCAACAACTTATTGAACCCTTCACAAGAAACTTCCTGCCCTTTTGGTGTTTCCCCTTCACAAGAAGTTTTCTGTGCGGATTACGAATTCGAAACTAAAACATTTTGATTGAACATATAAACCAAGAATTAGACTGCCGAATTGCATTACTAGTGGAAAACAGAAACCTAAGAACATAGAGCAGCCAGCATTCGGATAATCGCAAGGCCCACAATAAAAAATCTATCTCTAGCCAAAAGAACGCGAAGAGCAGCTACAAACAACAAAATCATAACTAGAAAGAAAAAGGGAAAAACCTTGAGAACGAAGCTGAGAGAGGTCACGAGCGACTGAAAGCAACGAAGGAATCCCTAATAGAGAGATACCAGTGGATTGCAGCTGCACCAGAGCGGATTGATGCAGGAAAACCAGATTTGAGAAATCCCCAACAAGAACAAAGATGCGACCTTCTGGAAAAATGCCCTTCATCCAAATAATAATAATTAGGGATCCGTTTAAATAACCTTTTTTCTTTTTTCTTTGTTACTTATTAAAAATGATTATATTAATAATAAATATGTTTTTTTTTTTTTTTTTTTTTTTTTTTTTTTTTTTTTTTTTTTTTTTTTTTTTTTTTTTTTTTTTTGTCAACTGCATAATCAAAAGATTTGGTGATTAATTTCAGTGGAATATTTTTTAAAAATTTGTGTTTTTTTATTTACTAAATTTATTTCCTAAAAAACATTTTTAAAGTATAAATGTAAACGTTTTTATATTGTATAAATGTATTTATTAAAAAATGAATTTGTTAAAAGATAGCAACATAGCCGTGGCGAGAGAATCCTTTTTATTTAAAAGAAAAAAATAAATTTTTATTTAAAAGAAAAAAGAAAGTAAGGCAGGAGGACCAAAGAAAAGGACAGAATTGGTGACTGTTCGTATTTGATATCAACAACACAGCGTAGAAAGACAAAAGCACTGTTGGGCCAACTGGGCCCACTGGGCCCACTCTCCCTCCATTTTTCCCTTTTCCTCCCCCAACCCAAAAACCCAACAAATTTTAAACATTTTAAATTCTAATTTATTCTATTTATTTTGAGTTTGGTAATTTTAAAAGGATATTATCTAAACCAATGTTTTGGTATTTGTTATTGAAAAAAATTACTATTTTATTATTTTAGTGGAGGATTTATTTTCTTAATTATTTTTCAAGTTGGCCTATTTTAAGAAATTTAATTAATGGGATGTTGGGTTGAAAATATCAATAAGAAAATAAACTTATAAACTTAAAAATTCAACTCAAGCCTATTTTATTTATTATTTTATGTTTTTTTATAAACCTAAAAGAGATAAAACATCAATTTATACTTGAAAAGTCAATATTGTATTAATTAAATAGAAGAGAACCAATATAAAATTAAATCAATAGTTTTTTCTTTTACAATATAAATATAGATTTTTTTTAATTATTACTACACAAAAGATTCCGGCTCCAACACCCAGCTGCTGGTTGTTCTTTCCTCTCTCTCTCTCTCTCTCTCTCTCTCTCTCTCTCACATTTCCAATAGCTTTTTCTTTTTCCTCTCAACCAAACAGTGCGCTCTCTCATCCCCACCGAATTTGGATTTTCCTGGTTCATCTTCTCTCTCTCTGTCTCCTCTGATTTCTTTGTATCTTGAATCCTTCTATTGCGACTTCTTCTTAATTCATTTTTGTCTTCTTACTCTTCGCTTCTGAACTACATTTTTTGTGCCATACCCTCTCTGCATCATTTCTCTAGCTTGTGGCTCATTTTTCTTTGCTGTTTATCCCTTTTGGTTGATTACTGATTGCTGAAGGTTCGGTTCGGATATACCTTGATTGATTTTTGAAGGGTACACAGTTTCTCTTTGAATTGCTTGGTGGGAGAGGAATCTGTTGCTTCGTTAAATGCTCTATACTTTACAGATTTATTTGGTTTTGTTGGTGATAGGGTTAGACTTGAAATTAGGGTTAGGGCCTTAGATTTCGGGATTGAAATGCCTCTGGTTGAGGCAATGGCTTCGGATCCTGTAGATGGCTTACCGTATTCGTTTGCTAAGGAGTACAAAGGCCCACCGGTGCCGTATGATCTTCCTCAAGCTCTTCCGATCAACGTGGAGCGGATTCCGGTGGCTGCAGTGGTGGATGAGGTTTCTTTTACTCATAAGATGTCTTTGCCAGTTGTACAACCGATTTTGGCGCAGGATGTTCTGACGAAAAAGTTCTCTAAAGAGTTGGAACCTGCTGGTGGGAAGTCTGTGGTTTCACCTACATCTGTTATTGCGTTTGATCAGAGTACTGAGGATAGTCGCAGGTGTCTGTCGAAGGAATCAGATTCTGGCTCTGAAAGAACTGTTTCACCAACTTCTGTTATTGCCTTTGAGGACAGAGCAGCGAGTAATCATGGTTGTCAATTGTCTGGTGACTTGAGTAGTTCAGGAGCTTTGGAGTTTTCAAATGGGAAAATTGTTTCTGGCGAATTTTCGAATGTTGGCAACTGCTCGAGGGCTTTTGGCTGCTCATCGATTAGTCATGGAAATTCTTGTGAGTTATTAGGTGACGCTGGGAGCTCTTGCACGATAGAGTTTTCTGGTAGCTTTAATAAATCGCAGCAAAGCTCATATTCTTTGAGAGCTTCCAATTGTAGGAAGGAAAGCATGGATTTCAATGATATCAATCAAGTTGACTGGGTCTCTACAGAATCAGCATTGAGTACAGATTATCCATCTTCTCGGGTTTCATCTATGAAAGTTGTAAACGAGGGAGGTCATAATGGTAGGCGGTCAGCTTTAACATTTCTTGACCCTGAGTCTGAGGATACATATAATGAAGAGTACAGTCAGGATGGACCAGAAACTTTGCGAGTGAAAAGAGAACCACTTAGGAAAGGAAAAAAAGGATCGTGTTATCGATGCTGCAAGGGGAACCGGTTTACTGAAAAGGAGGTTTGCATCGTCTGTGATGCCAAATATTGTAGCAACTGCGTGCTTAGAGCTATGGGTTCAATGCCTGAAGGTCGCAAATGTGTTACTTGCATAGGATATCCTATTGATGAGTCAAAGCGAGGAAATTTGGGAAAATGTTCCAGAATGCTTAAGAGACTGCTGAATGAGTTGGAGATCCGACAGGTTATGAAGGCTGAGAAGTGTTGTGAGGCGAATCAGCTACCACCAGAGTACGTTTTTGTGAATGGGGAACCTTTATCTTTCGAGGAGCTTACAACGCTACAGACCTGCCCCAACCCACCAAAGAAGCTAAAACCAGGAAATTATTGGTACGATAAGGTTTCTGGTCTTTGGGGAAAGGTGAATCTAGTTACCTTGATTTGTTCTCCATTTCTTTTATTTTCCTTTTGAAGCCTATTTCTTCATTATGCAATAAAACTTTGCAATCTAATTAACAGGAAGGACAAAAACCTTCGAAGATAACTACCCCTCATCTTAACATCGGTGGGCCGATTAAGGCAGATGCTAGCAATGGAAATACAAAGATTTTTATAAATGGCAGAGAAATTACAAAAGCAGAGCTCCGTATGCTGCAGGTAAATTTTGTAAGTGTAACCTTTGTTTCTAGCGTAATTAACTTCTAAAATTAAAAGGGAACATTTGATCATTGTAGTTGGCTGGAGTTCAATGTGCTGGTAACCCACACTTTTGGGTCAATGAGGATGGATCGTACCAAGAGGAGGGACAGAAAAACACCAAAGGGTACATATGGGGGAAGGTACCGTCTTGTGGAAATAGACAGTAAATTTAGCTTTTAACTTGCATTCGTAGCTTTAATTGGTCATATACTTGTTCTTGACTTCTTGATTGCATTTTAGGCTGGAACGAAGCTTGTCTGTACTTTGTTATCGCTACCAGTTCCTTCTAAATCTTCAGCTTATTCTGGGGAACCAGACAGCAACCTTGTTTACAGAACTTTTCCTGACTACCTTGCTCTTCAAAAGCTCCTTTTAGTTGGTTATGATGGATCTGGGACAAGTACTATATTCAAGCAGGTAGTTTCTAATTGGTCAATTGAGTATTTGGTTCATCATATAATTGTGTGTAACTCTGTAAATTTCTTTAGTCATCTCAATTTTGCCACATTGCAAATCTTTCATAGTCAAGTTAAGTCGGTAATTTCATTTTCTAATTGCTTGGCAGGCCAAAATTCTATACAAGGATGCACCTTTCTCTAAAGATGAACGTGAACTTATTAAGTTGAAGATCCAGAGCAATGTGTACGGATATCTTGGTATAATTCTTGAAGGCCGTGAACGATTTGAGGAGGAAAGTTCGGCTGAAATAAGGAGGAGAAAGCTGTCTGATGAAGTTGACCCTGCTGGTAGGAGTTATTATTGATTCTTGTCTCATTATCTATTTAAGGCATTAGACAAGGTTGCTGTCAGGTGCTTGCTAGCTACTTGGAACAGAAGTTTTGGATAATATGACTTAGGCTTAGATTCAGCATTCAAGTATCTGTCGAACGCATTATTAGTGTTCTAATGGTTGAGTGTTTTATTTATTTTTTAATATAACAGCAGCTCACTTCGAGGGTGGCCCCTTGTCAGAGGCCCGGGGTTTATAAGTAATTCCCATTGAGAGGTCCTGTATTTGAACAGTCAGATTAATAAGTAAAACTCCTATCTCTTCTGGGTCTAATTCTTAGGGGCGGGCATGGGTGCCCACTTAGCTCCTGTATGTGTTGTAGCTGTGTAATGTACAAGACTGTTTCACTTTTCTGGTGTTTGTAGTTAGCATTATTGTTATTATTATATAAAATGCTAGATTGGTATTAATTTGTTGAAATGATCTTTTGGGCTAAAAGTAGGATGCTCGAGTATTGATCCTGACAAAAGCATATACTCAATTGGGCCAAAATTGAAAGCTTTCTCCGATTGGCTTCTCAAGACTATGGTTTCAGGAACTTTGGAGACTATCTTTCCTGCAGCTACTCGAGAATATGCTCCGTTGGTTGAAGAGTTGTGGAATGATGCTGCTATTCAGGCTACCTACAAACGAGGAAGTGAGTTGGAAATGCTGCCGAACTTTGCTCATTACTTCCTAAAAAGAGTAAGTTCTTATAGTATTTGCCTCAACTTGTTTAATCTAGAAAATCTCTTATGTTCCATTGATATTGTATACTGGTTTACTTGTTAAAGTCAGCTGTCTTGTGGGTTTGTAGTTTTCTTTTCTTACCTATAAACTCAGAAATTGGCAACTCGATAATAGTTGGAAGGTCTAATCTCTTGTTCCCGTTATGGATTCTAATATTCTGTGTTTCTCCAGGTTGTAGACATATTGACAACCGATTATGAGCCTTCCGATTCAGATATCCTATATGCCGAGGGTCTTATTTCATCCAATGGGCTTGCTTGCGTAGATTTCTCATTTCCACAATCTGCACCTAATGATGATATAGACACTGCCGATCAGCACAACTCTTCGTTTACGTGAGTGATAATACTTGGTAGAGTTTTATCCATTTATTTATCTTTCCAAGTACGAGTGCCTTACGCTTTGGCATTCTCTGTTCCTTCACTTCGTATTGAGTTAAAGGTACTAATTCAATCATCGATGACCATACTCATTTTGATTGGTTTGTCAGGTATCAACTTATTAGAGCCCATGCAAGAGGAATTGGTGAAAATTGGAAGTGGCTGGAGATGTTTGAAGACATTGGGATTGTTATCTTTTGTGTCTCTCTGAGCGACTACGATCAGTTTTCCATTGATGGCAATGGGGATTCAGTGAATAAGATGCTACTTAGCAGGAAATTCTTTGAAAGTTTGGTTACTCATCCGACCTTCGATCAAATGAACTTCCTTGTATTACTGAACAAATATGATCTGTTTGAAGAGAAGATAGAACGGGTACCATTAACTCAGTGCGAGTGGTTCGACGATTTCCATCCAATGATCAGCCGCAACCGCTCTAACAGCCAGAACAATATAAATAGCAGCCCCTCTCTAGGACAACTCGGTTTACACTATGTTGCAGTAAAATTCAAAAGGCTCTTCACCACACTAACTGGGCGGAAGCTGTATGTTTCACCTGTGAAAGGTTTAGAGCCTTATAGTGTTGATGCAGCTCTAAAGTATGCGAGGGAGATAATGAAGTGGGATGAAGAAAGAACCAACTTTAGCTTGAGTGAGCACTCGGTCTACAGCACAGAGGAAAGCTCGTTTTCTCACTAATGATTTAGATCAAGGGTGGTGTGTAGAGTGGGTAGAAATGCTATACCAATACTAAATTCATGCAGTTGTACATACGATAGCTTTGTAAATGAACTAGATAAGCCTATTGCTTCCACGAGTAATTGCAGCTGTAAGTTAGCAGAATACCATTTTGGTAGTAGAGGCAGAAATTAGTGTTCAATTT
Source organism: Cucurbita maxima (assembly GCF_002738345.1). Taxonomy (NCBI): domain Eukaryota; kingdom Viridiplantae; phylum Streptophyta; class Magnoliopsida; order Cucurbitales; family Cucurbitaceae; genus Cucurbita; species Cucurbita maxima. Next base: position 2,356,494 of record NW_019272020.1, read on the forward strand.
TCAATATTATGAGGCCTATTTTGGAGTAAGTCTTCAGTTCTTCCATATGAGTTCTAACTTCTTGTAGCTTTTCTTATTGGAACATCAAAAGTCATAAATAATGGTAAATGGAAGTTAAATATTATAACCTCAGTAGCATCCATATTAGCTTATTTCCTATTGTCTTCTTTATCTGTTTGAAGGGGTCGACACTCCAAATAAAGCATTTCTCCTTCCCTTTGATTATTCTCCTGAAGGTCATCATCTTGGAAATATTGATCATTTCCTTGACTATCAACTTCCTATGGATAAGGTAAAAGTTAAAAGATTATCCACAAAAATATATTTCAGTAGATCCCAAGAAATAATTTAAAGATTATGCTCTACCTCATGCTCGAATTGAATGTATTTTGGTTCTTGAAACTGGCTATACTCAAACTGAATGAATCTAGTTTTTGGCATTTTATGCAGTTTCAAAGATCTTGATTGTTATGATTTTGAGTTTTGGAATGCTATATCAATTCAATAATGCAGTCTTTATGTATAATTTAGTTCGTAAGGCGCAAACATGTGGAGCATCATAATAAACATATTAAATTACAACTACATTCACAACGTTAGATTAACAAGAAAAAAACGTTACCGATGAAAGAGAGGGACTTATCTGATCTTCCCTGCTTTTTTTTTTCATACAAAACCACTGTACAATGAAAACTTGGTTCTGCTAAGCAGTCTTCAACGCACAGGAAGACAGTGGCGTGTGACTTTGACATCAAACTGTCCGCATACATTTCCCTTTTCAAGAACAAACTCAAAATCACATTTGTCATTTCTTCTCAACTTATGGCCCTCGTAAAATTTAGACCACCCAGCAGTAATAGAAATACGATCCTGGGTGGTGAACCAGATGGTTGCTGCCCACAACTGGCCCTCTTCATCTCTAAGAACTATGTTTTGTTTCAACGAGATGTTCTGATCCCTCATCATACGTCCAGAAATATACTGCAATTAAATTCAAAACCAAATCATCAGAAATGGCATTCTCTCCAACATCCCTCAAAAGCTTCAGACAAGCCATTGGTTACCTGTAATCTCAATAGTACATAAATGGAAACACGGGAAGGTTCCAACAGAAATTTGTTGAGTATATTTTGGGAATATAATCTATTATCAATTTCAAGCTTTTGATTTTTTGCTCTTCATTTCTATGTTGATATAACACATGTTGAAGTCTGAGCTCATACAACGGTTACATCATATCATTTAATGTACATCCAACTAAATTTCACCTATGACAGTCTGACAGAGATACTTGCATTAGGTTACTAATAAGGTAGCAAGCTTCTCAACTATAGCAGTACAATTATAATCAAAGTTTCTTAAGAAGAAAAGAAGTTTGGCAAGTAATACTTACAATTGTCTGATTCGACTCATCGTCCGCACAAAGAAAGGCCCACTTGGGCCAACCTGTTCTACAGAGTTAGAGGCATTAGGCAGTCGTCTCCCACGATTTGAAGCAGCAATGTTTCTTGGCTTGCAAACTATTTCTACAAGCTCAGTTGAAAGAATTTGACATCAGATAATTTTCTTATCCATACATGCATAAATTTTTAAGCAAAAATTCAACATAAATAGTCTTGGAAACAACACAGAGTCTTACATAAAAGTTCAAAATCCGAACTAAACATAACTCCGAAACGAAAACATTCAAGAACTAAATCCTGAAAATTTAGATAAAATAAATATTCAACGATCTAACTTAAGAACCCAAATAAAAACATAAACGGCTAGCTATGTCATCTTGTTAACTTCCATGATAACCTCAGCTCCACTATCAGCCGTCATTGGACCATGACCTAAAAGCCATCTCATACAACCTCATCTCATCAAATTCTCCTTTTGTCACAACCCAAGTTTCGAGGATTCAAAAATCGGACCATGACCTAAAAGCCGAGAGTGAAAACGAATAAAATAAAATAAAAATTAAAAGAAAAGTAAAATCTAAGTTTAATGTGAAGATAAATAGTGAGTTGTAAATTATAAGTTTGATACATCTAAAAAATAACAAAAGGAGAAATTTTTCCTAAGGTATGTGATAGCTTCAAATTCTTCTTTTGTCACGAACCAAATTTCGAGGCTTCGAAAATTGGACCATGACCAAAGCCGTAAGTGAAAACGAATAAAATAAAATAAAATAAGAAATTAAAAGAAAAGTAAAATCTAAGTTTAATGTGAAGATGAATTGTGAGTTATAAGTTATAAATTTGATACGTCTAAAAATGGTATAATCTAAGAAAAGGAGAAATTTTTCCTAAGGTATGTGATAGCTTCAAATTCTCCTTTTGTCACGACCCAATTTTTGAGGCTTCGAAAATCGGACAGAATAAAAAGCCGAGAGTGAAAACGAATAAAATAAAATTAAAAAAAAAAAAAAAGTAAAATCTAAGTTCAATGTGAATCTTAAAAATGAAGAAAAATCTGAATCGTTACATCATATATGAAACGAGGAATTGAAAAATAAAAGTGCCATCTCCAAACTTATTATGTTTTGAAAACAAGTACTCACTTGACCCAACTTGTAATCGCGTCCTCTTGCTGGATATTGAATGCTTGGCATCTTCTTTGTCAACCACAGGCTCTTCTTTGACCTTCAAAATTGGAACAGCATTAGCAGCATCTGCTGCCACAGCCTCCAAAATTGGGACACAACTAGCAGCTTTAGCTGCCACTGCCTTCTTGCATCCATTTGTACCAAATATCTTAACATCAAACGTACAGTGGCCGTCATATTGGAAAATTAAGAAGTCTCCATATTTCAGAAAATAGTAATCTACGAATGCCGGCCAGCCATTCTTGAAATACACAAGGTCATCCAGTTTTTCCAACGTAATACGCCATGATTTTCCCATAGGATCTTTCATGATAGCTTTTTCTGGAAAAGATCCATTTAAATGCTTCACAAAAGCTGGCGGTATGTTCTGGAAAGAAGAGATGGGATATGAAATAATGCAAACAGATAACAAAACAAAACAAATCATCTCACACGCAAGTACATGGGAAAAGTATCAACATGCTAACCCAGAAACTCTTAAGAGGAGCAAATGCATCTCTAACCAATGGTCAAAATATCAAGTAACTTTTGAGACCCATTTTCTGTGCATGTGCAATGCAGAGTCAACCAATGGTCAAAATTAATCCCAAATGTTCTTTTGCTCAGTAAAGAACAAGTAACAGAGCCATTTGTGAAACTTCAGTAATCAACCTAAAAAGGAAGGGGGGAAACGGCGCTGAAGACGCTTAAGTTCCACCATACTCAAATAGACTCGAATCCTTCGCGTTTCCGAAATTCCAAAATCAAAATCGTAAGAACAGTAGGAACAAACGAAAACAAGGGGGAAAAAGAAGCCCCATAAATTTTAATGTTAGGGTATATATAATGTGGATGATTAAACAGAGAAGAGAAAGCATTACCATATGCAGAGAGCCGGAATCGGGAATAAAACCCTTGAAGAACTCAAGGCTAGAAGCGGCACTGGTGCTGCCGTGCTTCATCATTCGCGCCAAAAAGAAGTATCGACGAAGAATCAGATAACAATCCACAAAACAGGGGAAAGATTTTGGTAATCATAAAAGAAGAAGAAAGGAAGGCGTGAACAGCAACAAAAATAAAGGAAGAATTTAAGAAGATTCACCTCTCCAAATTTCACCACACCACATGCATGCAAGTATAGGGTGAGGGCTCATCTTTCTAGGGTTTTGGGAATTTTTTTTATTTTTTTATTTCTAAAATGCTCATAAGAAATTATAATTTATTAAAAAAAAAAATGTTAATTTAAATTATTTTTTTAAGTTCATGGGATGTACAAACGATCTTACTCCTGGGAATTAGCCAATGTAAGATTAAGCTACTCAATAATTCTCTTATCTAAGTTTAAATACAAAAATTAGATTGAATATAATTTGCTATATACATTCTTATTTCCATAAATGTTAGATTTATCAAATATTTGAATAAAATTAATTACTAAAAAATTAACGTTCACTCTTTTATATATTATTGAGACGAAGACTATAAGAAAAAATCAAGGCCGACAAAAGCAATAGACTCGAATCCAAAATAACAAGACTATGATCGAGGCGATAATTTCCCATAAACTTCATAAACTATACACAATTAAAACCATAGAATCTCCATAAGAACATACCATCAAGAGATCATAAGAAAAGCACAAGGCCCTTAAACATCAGCATGTCAGCTTCGTCCCCAGAAAGGCATATTTCCACTAAACAACACAAAAGGACAAACACAGCTTGCCCTCCGATTGTCAATGGCAGTTTTAAGAGAATTGAAGAACATCCAACAGATAACAAACACAGAGACCAAAACAAAAGGGTTTGTTTCAGTTCATTAAGGTTGCTTGAAAATGGTCACTTTAAAAACGCAGTTTTGTTTGCTCACCATTTCAAACAAGCAGGTGTCTCCATCTTTCAACCCATTTTCACCGTAAAATTTCCTCCAACCACCTGAGAATCTCATACATCCTTCATATTGCTTTAATGTTACCATCCATTCCTTATTCCCAGTTTGAAGCTTTACATATTTCATTTCTGGTGAAAAATGCTCCTTACCAAACGCCATGGGAATGTTCTGCCAATGAACAACAACATAAAATGCCTCAATTCCCATGAAAATGTATACATTTTATGAACTAAAGAAATGGGTTTTGATTGTTTTCTTCTGTTTTTGTTACCAAGATTCTGTTCTTGTAGCTTTTGTAATGAATATCCACTTTGAAGAAGGGGTTTGATGCAGTGCTCTTATCTTGTAATTTGGTGAACAAGAATCTTCCTTTCTTAATCATTTCGAAGAACACAACATCGCCTTCTTTCAACAGATTTTCCTGTACAAAACGCTTCCACCCACTGGAAACGTACGCAAATTTATCTCCATTTCCACTCCATTTATACAAAAGTGGCCATTTTCTACCATTTGCAGTTTGAACGTTAAAATTTCCAGATTTCTCACATAAATAACTCCTTGCAAATCTCGCAGGAAAAACCTCCAAGAACGAAGAACAAATCATCAAACAAGATCAAACGAGAAAGGGTTCAGAATAATCAAACAAGAGCTTACCATGTTGTATCTACCGCATACGTTTGATTGGTTCAACACAACTTGGAAGCCAGGTTTCTCTGTTGCTGATTTTCGTCTTCTCCTTGCAACCCCAATTATTTCATAGTCTTTTGAAGAGATGATTAAAAAAAGATAAACTATCAAATTCTAAAAGAACACTTCAAAATAACCTCCAAAAGTTCATACCTTCATCATCTGAATCAGAAACAGAGTCATCGTCCTCTTCAGATTCTGTTGTAGAATCACAAACATGGAAAGAAGAATATTCGGATTCCAATCCAGATGGGTCGAATATGGTTACTTCAAAGCTCGAACTTCTGCCCTCCAATCTAAAAACCAGCAGAGACCCAAACTCCAAACAGTAGTGGTTGGCAAATTTATGCCACCCCTTTTGCAGCCAAACGGAGCCATTAGCAGCCATTGCCAGACCCACTTTCCATTTCATTCCATCGGGAAGCTTTAGAATTACGGCACTTGACAAGAGCTTACCGTATTTCTTCACGAACTTCTTCGGAATCATCTGGAAAGGAAGCAAACCGTTTAAGACATAGAGATAAGAAAAGAAAGTGAAGGAGACTCTGTTTTCACCAGTTTTTGATCTTCGAGGTTTCTGTGCAGAAGGATTTTGAAAAACTGAGGAGAAGAAGCCATTGTTTGTGGTCAAGCTGCAGATAGTGAATGAAAGAAGGCTGAAGCGGGGAAGATGAAGTTGGTGAAAAATGTCGGCGTCTGTTCAGATATTGTGCATCGGATCGTACATACGGTTTTCAAGGACTGTTCTGCTCTGCTAGCTGCAGGATGGATGCCGTTTTTTTTTTTCTTCATTATTATGGTATAGCCAATAAGGTTTTTTCGATTTAGTTTTATTTGAAGTTGGCATTATTGTAATGTCCAGGCAGAGCTGGTAGCTTTCTGAAACAAGCCATTGTCAGCATAAAGCAAGCTCCAACCAGCTGAGAAACTGACATAACTCGCCTATTGCTCCTTCTTTCAAGTGATTTTTCTCTGCTAAACGCTTCCTTCCCGCTTCCACTCCATTTGTACAAAAACAAGTTCATTGGGAATGGCGTCCAACAAGAATGTTAGTGAAAGAGGGAGTGATTAAATGATTGATGAGATATTGAATTACAACAAAGTTAAAAAGATATTTAAAAAATCTATCTAAAAATCTGTAAATCTGGTAATAAATTAGTAAAAAAATCAAAAAAACTAAATCTAACTGCTAACTCCTAACTGAGATTTAGTTAGATAAACATCAATCTAAACAAATGAGTGATCTTTAACACTCCTTCTTGTTTAGATGCTGTTAACTCCAAGCTTTTTCTGAACACCCATCTTGCTCCAATTATCTTTCTGTTTGGAGGTCGATCAACCAACTCTCAGATTTTGTTTTTCTCGATCACCAAAAGCTCCTCCTCTCGATCAACCAACTCCTAGATTTTGTTTTTCTCGATCACCGAAAGCTCCTCCTCTGACAGGTGCATCATCAACCAAAGCATCTTGTCGTTCATCTTTAGACTCTTCTAACATGCAACCAAAGGTTAATTTGTTTGGTGCATTAGAAATCTGATTCACCTTCGTCAGTTCTTCCCAATTCCATTGTTCACTTTCAGCAAAATGAACATCTCAGCTCACAATAACACGATTAGTATGTGGTTAAAAAACTCTGTAAGCTTTGGATATAGTGTTATACCCAATAAAGATGCCAACTTTTGACTTTTTGTCAAGTTTATCACGCTTGACCTATGGAATGTAAGTGAAGCAAAGACATAAAGAAGGTTTGTACTTATACCAAACTTCGATTTTGCAAGCACACAGCAGTGTTTGCTGCTTTTCCCCAAAAACGTTTTGGAAGATCCTTTTCATGAAGCATGCATTTCGTCAATCTCCATTATGAATCTATTCCTCCTTTCACTGACGTTATTCTGTTGAAGAGTGTATGGTGCTGTCAATTGATGTTCAATTCCAGCTTCTTCATAAAACTTGTTAAAAGTTTCTAAAGTGTACTCCTTGCTATTATCCGATCTTATAGTCTGAATCAAGCATGCACCTTCCTTCTCAATTTTGGCTTTGAATTTCCAAAATACACCCGCAACTAATGACTTTTGCTTCAGCAAGAATATCTAACACATTCTTGTTAGATCATTAATAAAAGCAATGTAATAAAGCTTACCATTTAATGATGGTGTTCGCTGAGGACCACAAAGCTCAGTATGAACCAGCTGTAGTTTTTTCAAGGCTCTCCATGCCTATTTAGGAAAGGGTTGCCTATGTTGCTTCCCAAAATTACAAGCACGGCAAGGAGGCATGTCATCATCAATGTCAGCGAGTCCTTCTACCAGCTTCTTTGACTACATCTGAAGCAAACCTCGATGATGAAAGTGTCTAAGTCTTTTGTGCCAAATCTCAGTGGCACTAACTCTGGATATAAAAGCCGTCGAATTTAGAGCAAAGCTTTTTCCTTTCATTTTGACATTGAACAAGTTTTTGCCACTAGCACCTCTGATCAAGCACCGCTTATTCTCAAGCAACATTTTATAGCCTTTATTAAGTAACTGACCAACGGTTAAGAGATTTTGATCAATTTTAGGCACAAATAAAACATTTGGAATAAATTTTGTACCTTCATAGCTTGTTATAGCTACTGTGCCTTTTCCTTTGACTTCCAAGTGTTCACCATTGTTAATCCTCACTCGACTTTAGTGTCTCCTAATTTCTCAAAAAACTCCTTGTCATATGTCATGTGATTTGTGCACTCATTGTCAATCAACCAGCTCTCGCTTGATTATTTGCCTGAGGAAGAAGTGACCATAAACAATTGATCTTCTTCTTCTTGATCAACTACTTGTGCATCTACTTCTTTCACCTAAACTTTGGCTTTGCAGATCACAACTTTATGTCCAAGTTGATTGCATTTGGAGCAGAAGGCGTCAAGTCTTCTCCAACACTTGTATGGTGGATGAACTTTCTTCTCACAATAGCGGCAAGGTGGATAGGATTTTTTGAAACCTCTTCCTTCTGTCTTTTGATAATTAGCAGATGAATCTCCATACGTCTATTGATTTTTGAAATTTTTGTAGTTTTTATACCTGCTGTTGTCTTGATGCTTAATAAGTAAGGCACCTTCAATCACCCCTTCTTGCCTCATAGACCTCCTTTGCTCTTGTGCTTTGTAAAGCATTCAAGAGTTCTGTAAGAGAAATCTTTGACAGATCTTTGGTGTTCTCCAGAGTAGTAATGGTGGCTTCAAACTTCTCTGGAATAGTGACTAACAACTTTTCAACGATCCTAGAATCATTTAATACAGAACCAAGCAATCTCACCTTGTTGGCGATGCTGAGAAGTTTGTCAAAGTACTCTTTCACCGACTCTGACTCCTTCATCTTCTGCAACTCAAAATTCCTAATCAAACTCAGGACTTTCATTCCACAAATCCTCTCATCTCCTTCATATTCAGCCTTGAAATAATCCCAGATTTCTTTTGCTGTTTTGAGGGACATTATTCGCATGAAGATCATTTCAGATACAATGGCAAATAGGCAAGCTTTTGCCTTTGATTTTCTTGTCTTCTTTTCCTTCTGTACTTTGATTTGTGCTCGTAATCCTCTTCTATTGCTTCTTGAAGATCCAAAGCCTCCAAATAAGTCTCCATACGAACTGCCCACATTTGATAATTGTCTCCATCAAAGACTGGTGGTGCAACAGCTGAAAAATTAGATTCTCCTCCCATTTTGATCTCACATATCCCTTAAATTAGATTCTCCTCCCATTTTGATCTCATAGATCCCTTAATAAGATAGCTCTGATACCAATTGTTAGTGAAAAAGTGAGTGATTGGATGGTTGATGAGAAGATTGAATTAGAAGAATGATCTATATATAGAGAGAATACAAAAGGATATTTAGAAAATCTACCTAAAATTATGTAGAAAATCGGGTAACAAACTAGTAAACACATCAAAAAAGAACCAAACACTGATGTGGGATTTAGAAGACAGGAGCTTACCATATTGAATGTACCTCACATGTTTTGACTGATTGGAATGACATGACAAGTTTGAAGCAAGCTTGAGCTGAATCTTTGAGTTGTTTAGGCTTTCGAGGTTTGCTAATGGTTGCCACCCGTCTTGTTTTCTGTTCAAATGCAGTTCTAGTTGTTAGGAATCTTATTATGCTCCACTCCTTTAAGTTATTTGTGGTTTTTATAGTTATATAATGTCGTGCTTAGAATTAATAAAACGCAGATCCAATAATTTGGGGCTAAACTTATGAGCATTAACACTGTATTGTCATATACCAATCATATCAACCCTTCCCACTTCTAAGCTATATCAATCTTTCCCACTTCTAAGCTTTATTGTAGGTTAACTAAAAAGGGAAAAAAAAATTCATTTATTTGGAAACCTCAGTTTAAAACACTTATAACAAAAGTTTGAAAGACAAAGTACAAAAAAGACAATATCCACTAAAATTTGGACGGTTACACTCATTTGAATTATTTCTAAGTTTAATGGGAAGATAAATAGTGCGCTCTAAGTTATAAGTTTGATACCTTTGACAAATTTTTAGTGTTTAAAAAATGGTATAATATAACAAAAACATAAAGTTTTCCTAAAAGCTATGTGATAGCTTCAAATTCTCCTTCACTACGAACATGATTTTGGTTAGTTTTTTACATGTTTGATTCATATTTCTGCATATTAATTAATTTTAGTATATAATAGTTTATATTTTTGGTGTGTGACAATAAATGTGTGGATATAAATAATATGAAGTGGGGCCAAAGGTAATAAAATTAATAATATGATTGGGATATTGACTTTGGGTGATCTGATCTCACCAAAAGGAATCAAACCCAAATTAGCTTTTTTGGTTTGGTGACTCATTTCAACATTAAACCCTTTAATTTGGTTTCTGTCCCTTTCTTATCTTTATATCTCAATTTCATTATTGCCTTTTTATTCTAATTATATCCTATATTATTCAAATTCAATTTTATAATTATTTTTTCCCCTTGTGCATTGACTCCACCTCCACCTTGATCTTCAAATCTTTTATCATAAATTTGTTTATTTATTTATTTATTTATTATTTTATCTCCATCGGAAATATTAAATTTTGTTTTTTTAAAAAAATGACGACGACGAGAACGACACGAAGCAACAAGCGTGCAAGTAGCTGTTTTAAATGAAGTAAGATATTTGGTCAAAGTCAACGTTTTGACATATTGATCTGAAAGCGACTTGATGAAGCAGAAAGAACAGAGAGAAGAAGACTCTGTAGAGTAGTGAGTGACATGTCTTTGCGAAGCTCAGATGGACATTATCTACCATTGAGAGTGGAAAAATAGCAGCAAACTCAGAAGGCAAAAATAACTTGAAAATGGGAAATGTTTCTGAGCATCAGCTAAATACAGCACCCATAACAACTCTCTACCGCTACCATTTGTTTTACACAGATTCAAGAATTTGAGCTTTCTCTGGCTGCTCGAGATCACGGCGCCATGGCTGCTTGAGATCAAACGATTTCCCCAGAGCTCAGTCTAGCACCAATTAACTCAAAAAAGAGAACAATTCAAGTAAAAATAAGTATGAATCAACAAATTCATCTGCTCGTGCTGGAGAGCTGTAAGTGAAGATCAAAGCATCCGAGAAGGGTGGGACGATAATGCACTCTCCATCGTTTTCAGGATGCCCTTTAGTTTATTGCTTCGAGTTTTCTCTCTTACGGATACTTCTCCCCCCTTGTCCAAATGACATGGCTGCTGCTGCTTCAGGTGTTATACTTCTGAACCTTCTTCAACCGTAGGAAGAGCACCCTCTTTGATAAAAGTTGGATTAAGAAACTTTGCTACGAAAGCCCATAATCTGTAGACATCTTCGAAATTGCTCAAAAATCCCAGAGAAGCTGTCACGACTTCGCCCCGCATGAACTCGCTCTTTCCGCTGAGCTTCCCACTTTCCATTGGTCTGCAAAGGGTTGTGTCTTCTAGGTTTGAACCACTTTTTTGATGTCTCGGATTGTCGACGATGCGTATGTGACTAAGGAAACCAATTCCTAGAGATATACCTTCTCTTTCAGCTAGCTTCTGTACAATTTCTGGGTTGATTAGCCCCCTAACTCGGTCTCTCACATTGAATGCTACGGCAGCACCCCTTTCGTATTTTATTTTAGGACCATAAATTTGAACAAGATTCGCCCTGCTGCTTCCATCCGAATCGGGTAACCTAAGTTGTAGTAGTGACGTCACGAGCCAATTGATCAGATATCTTAACCTGAGAGTAGTCTTGTTGAGACCCAACAAGTCGATATGATCAATATGGCGGCAAATTATCTCAGGTTCTCTCCTGTCCCAATCTTGCCCATCACCATATTCACCATCACTGGTACCTTCATCATCATCAAAGCTGGTAATAGACATTTCACCTGGCTCAAAATTACAGCTCTGGTGCTCTTTACCATTGTCTTCAATGCCAAAAGAGACTCTTCTTCCCTTGTTCTGCACTTCAGATTCCTCTACTCCGAAAAACCTCCCACCGGCGAATCTATTCCCTCGGCGTCCCAACAACCTAAATTCACCTTCAGTTTCACGTCTTATTGCACTCTCCTTAATCTCGCGGCAGACCTCAGAGGTCGAACCATTCTCTAAGTTATGGTGCTGGGATCCAGACGTTGAATTGCTAAGATGAGATCTCTTGACATCACAACTTGATATACCATTTGAAAGTGCTTTGCCAATTTTGTCTACCTCCAACACGTCCGTATGCTCCGAACTCTTTTTACCGCCCTGTAAGACAGGGCTCCTTACTGAATCTTTACTTCCACCAACCTCCTTGTAGCGATCGAGCTCTTGAGAAACTGACATGACAGCTGCATCAAATGACAGCATACTTCTTTCATCACCTGCCCTTGAATTTACTTCTTTGTCATCATAAAGTGGGCTGCTGTATATTTTTGAAGTTGGTTTGGGTGATTGTTGCCTATTTTTTCGATATGCAAACCAATACGGGGGCAATGGGGAGGCAATTTCATGTTTGCTGAAGCCAGCATTATCCGACCCAAGTGGACTGTGGCCTAAATCAATCCATAATGAGTTATCAGATGATTCGTCTTCACTGAATACCGGGCTCTTCATCACCTCTCCAACAGAAAAACTTTCCGTTTCCTCAAATATAGTGCTCGTAGCATCTCTCTCAGAACTTTCATGATCCATCTCAGTTTCAAATACGTCTCTAACCTGAGAAGATGTGAACGCACCCGAGAAAGCGGGCAGTTGAGATTTTTGACGTGTTTCAGAGGCTTTAACAACATTCTCAGAGATTCCATCTTCTTCAATACCAGCGAATCCATCAAGACCATCAATTGAATCACTCAGGTACAAAGGATATTCAGGAGTTATCTTCACGATTCCTGAACCTGTACTCCCAGAATGATTCTGTAAACTTGCCATTACTGATTTCTTGATCAATAGACATCCAAATCCGGTTGGATCAAATCCAAAAACTCTATAGAACGATGTGACAATGAAATCTGGCCGGAAAAGGGACAGTCCAAGAGAATCCATGTCTTTGGGACCTAAAGATCCAGCATCAAGCAGCACGTGCCAGTTGTTCTGTTGTGCTAGAGCCATCCATTGATACGAATACTTCGCTCCCGTCACTCTAGATTGAACTGGAAACACAAAAAGACCAGTAGCAGAGTCCTTCTTCTTTCTCCTCTTATTCGAAATTTGTTTTCTCAAATCAGTGGAGCAGAGTTTCAGGGATGGCCATTTGAACCAGGCGCTATACACTTTCGCACCTTTCTCTCTAGCACTCTGAGCCATCCAAGTCACAGATTGACTCTCATAATCAAACATGGTCAACAATTTTTTGTTGGTATGAAAAGGATATGAATCAGCAAGCAATTTAAAAGCCGACCCTCTACTCACAGTAAACACAAGCCCATATTCATGCTCAGGAATGTTCAAATAGTCCATGATCTTAAGCTTTATATCATGTTCAACAGTCCCCTTTTCAGCACCACCATAAAGAGCATGGTTGCTCAGATTTGCAGTTATCTCAGACAAGCTAAATGTGGAGGACTCCCAATAGTGAAGTGTTTGAACATAAGAAAAAAGTCCAAAGCCACAGTAATCGAGGCATACCTTTGAAGAAAGGTGCGAGTACTCGTTGGACCTCAGCTGATCGATCTTCTCGGAGGACTGGAAATTCGGGTACATAGTAAAGAATTTGGAGAAACATTCATGGAAGTCAGGAATGTCGTCTTCGGACTCGTAAGTGCGCTCGGCAGCGAGCGCGGTGGCGCGCAGGAATTCCCGCTGCGCGTGGAGTCTAGCGAGCGACCGCGACCGGCCCAAGCCACTGCCGTCGTCCTGGTCGCCGAGTGAGTCGGATTCATCAATATCTTGCGATTTGAAGAGAGACCCATTTTCAGATGCTTCTTCGAGAGCTTCCCTGAGCTTGTTCTCTTGCAGTTTTCGAAGAATTGATGAGCTTTTCTTGGCGTCGTGACCAGTGGCTGACCCATCTCTTCTTCGGCCCTTCTTGTCCATTAATAGAGCAGCAGCGCAATGAGACAGATTTTTCCATAGTGATAGATGCATTTAAGCTCGTTTTCAAAAAGGCAACCCAGAGAGGTTAAGCAGCAAAAGTTTGTGACGAGAATAACAACAAAGGGGGGTTTCTAGCCCATCAAAATCGAAAAATAATTGGAAAAAGAAAATTATCCAGTTTCGAACCCTAGACCCCCAAAAGGCAATCAGAAGGGATCTTGAAACAGATCAGAAAAACCCCACTTCAAAAATACCAGAAATGGAAGAGATTTAAGAACAATTCGACTACAGATGCAAAACCTCAACTCGGAGGAATTCAACTAAAGCCATCCAACACAAATAGTTCCCACCGAATCTTAGAAAATGAACTCGAAATTGACATTCTCTACGGAAAAGTCAAGACAGAGACCAGAACCACCACGGCGAGTCCCGCAAAGGAAAAAATCGTAGAGTCAAAACCTAGAAACCCAGAATCCAGATCCTTAAATTCAAGCACAAAAACCAAACTCCAACAGGAATCACACCAAAAATTCACAAGACAACCACCATGAAATCGGCAATAGCTTCAAAGAGCTCAACAAGTTTTTGGGCCAATCTTGAATTTCTGTAGCAGCTCGAAGAAGACGAGGGATTTTTCACCAGAAATACTCTCCCTTCCGAGGAAAAGCAAGTGAAATGAAGCCAAATAATACCAATCTGTATAATCCTCTCTCTCCCTCTCTCACCTTACTCTTAAATCTTCTACGCTACCTTCTCTTTCTCTCTCTCTCTCTCTCTCTTGGCGGACAGTAAGAAAGGACAAATTGACTTTGATAAACCAAATGGGTTAGATGATATTATAATCCATGCAAATTTAGAATACTTTATGGAGTGACAGAGATAATTGCTGGGTTTATCTTTGTTTCTATTAGGACTTTTGTGATTTTATACAATTATTCCTTTGGCTGTGTTGGTGGAGTAGCGACCCACAAGCCACAAACACACACACCCTTCTTCCTTCTTCAATGCATTGCTGCAGCCCCTCTCTGGCTCTGCCTTTGGCAAAGAGAAAAAAGGTCAAAATATTTAAGCCATTTACCAAGTCCAACCAGGCACCCACTAACTTCTTGATTAGATATCTCCATTTTAACTTCTTCCATCATAACTTCCATTCTTTTAATATCCCTATCTTCTTCTGCTTGGAGCCTTTAAATAACTTGTGATATCACTTTTCCCCTTTCTCTTTTACCCTTTTCAACTGGATGAAGATTCCGTTTCTATATATTGCTTAATCATAATTGGAATGGAATGATTTGGGTTTTCATTTTTTAAATTAGAGATATTCCTATTATGATTTTTTTTTTTTTTTTAGTACTGTTTTTCTTAACTCGTTTGGATCTCGACCCACGAGCTGCAAGTAAATGAACACATAAGTGACTATAGAATTATGCTCACGTTGACATTGTATGCTAGTTGAATTGTATATTTATTTTTTTAAAATGCACTTTTGATGCTTCATATTTAAGTTTTGCATCATTTAGGTATTCTGGAGTGTTATCGGTAAGGATAAAACAAAACAAAATTTCTAATTAGGTTGAGGGAGAGGATGATACCTACTTTTCAGGTTGAAATTTGGCTCGTGGGTGACAGCATCCATTTTTTTGGTCATAGGCAGGCAGGCGCCCAGAGAAGGTTTCAAAGCCGACACCTTTTCAGTTCGCTGCTTTCAAAC
This sequence comes from Cucurbita maxima, assembly GCF_002738345.1. Classification (NCBI taxonomy): domain Eukaryota; kingdom Viridiplantae; phylum Streptophyta; class Magnoliopsida; order Cucurbitales; family Cucurbitaceae; genus Cucurbita; species Cucurbita maxima. The sequence goes on from NW_019272020.1 coordinate 2,371,871, forward strand.
CATGCAGGTTTGACCGCCGGATTTACTTTTCTTTTTTATTAATTTTATTTTTATACAGAATTTCTCATTCGTGAAGGTCAATGAAGTTTTAATTATTAAAAAAAAAAGTTGATTGATAAATAGCGTGCGAGGACCAAATTTCAGTTGATTAATAGATAGTTGCACTTTTTTTTTTTTTTTTTTTAATTTATAAAATTATTTCAATAAAAAGGAAAAAAATGTTTATTATGTTATATTGATCAGCTCCGGCCCAACACGCGCGCATATTTGTTCATCTTTCTTCCAGTTCTTGAATCCTTGCAGTGGCAGCTGTCCTTCGACTGTGGCGGCACCAAGGTTTCTGAGTAGCCATGGCCGATTTCCTGACCTCGACTCAATGAGCCAAATGGATTTTGGATCCTCAGGAGCTGGTACTGATTTCTTCCTTTGTGCTTTGTTTTTATTTTTTTCTCGTGTCGGTTTGGGGAGAGATATTTACCACTACTGCCGATAATCGATTCTCGTTGGCTTCTGATCAAAAGAGCTTCAAGTAATCTACAATTAGGCGTCTATTTAGATTGCCTTATTAAGCAACTGGAGTTTCTTAATTCTACGGTAACTTGATGCCAAGTGTATGGCATTAGTTCTCAATTGCTTTAGTTGGACGCATTAGTTTTATTGCTATCTGTTCTATGGCTCGGGGAGGACGCAACAAATTGGAAATGTGGAATACAGAATTAATTTTAAATTCGTTTCAGCATGTGCTCTCCCAGGTGACAATTGTTAGGCGAACTTTATTTGATAAATTAGCTGGACGATTGTTGGCTTTTGAGGAGTTATACTGGTTTAAAGGACTCGATGTTGAATCGATGGTGTATCTAAACTGTCAACTTGCTGCTATGATAAAAATACGATCATTTCGACTCCTTTGTTGTACAGATTTGTAGGTACAAAGCGGCTAACCAGAGAGCAATCGAAGCTCTGGAGAACGTATGAATTGAAATGGTACTTAACCAGCGTTGTGTATTGTACATGAAAAGGTTTAAAAATCAATTTTAAAATGCTTCGTTTTTTTCCCAAAACTTCAAATTGCTGACGGCAATTCTCTTCTTCACTTCATATATTTATCTCCAGCAAAAGCATTTGGCATCCGCTTTTATAGTTTTGATATTATTATTTCTGTCAACTAACTCTTATCTTGGCGTAGTTTGGAGCAACACTAATGGAAGTAGATGCTGACGGATCATTGTCATTTCCAGAACCTCAGATAAATTCAAAAGATAACACTAACAGTTCCTCTGCTGCTCTTTTTGCAAGAACGTAAAACTTCAAATTTAGTATTAAACGGCAAACATTCTCATGCCAAAGCTTTGAGTATTGAAGAAGAGCAATTTATGCGAGTATTTTACGATAACAAACTTCAAGAAGTATGCAACAATTTTCATTTTCCTCATAAAATCCAGGTATTCAGATAAGATAAGCTGATTGAATGACCCATATCTCTTTCGCTTAAAGATTGTTATGTATTTTAAATATCGAAATTGTTGTTTATATGAATCCTTCTTTTATGTTTTTCCTCATTTTTGTTGACTCTTTTCAGGCAACAGCTCTTATATATTTTAAAATATTCTATCTACAATGGTCTGTGATGCAACATAATCCCAAATATGTGATGTAAGAGTTTAGATGTATATCTGCTTTATATGCTTAAAGCTTCCCCTTATTTATTGTGATACAATAATTTGACTTTGCTAAAAATCATTTTGAGGTATGAATGTGGTTGAAATGCTTAGCTCCAGAGAAATTGCTTGGACGTGGGATGTACTTTTGATATTACACTCATCTTAGGAAGTTTTGCTCCCTACAACTTCTTTCACTCTCACTGTCGCTATTATTATCATATGAGCCATAGAGTAGTTTCTGGATGTAGCTAACTGTCTCCTTCACAGGTTAACCTGCATTTATGCAGCTTGTAAGATCGAAGAAAATCACGTCTCAGCTGAGGAGCTTGGTAAGGGAATTTCACAGGATCATCAAATTATTCTCAATTATGAGATGATAGTATATTAGGCATGGATTGCTACATGACTTGTTTTTATCATGTTCACTTCATTTATTTTTGCCGTGTTTTCTTTTCCCCTCTTCTCTTATTTATTTTTCTGCTGTTCTACTGTCTGGAATTTGGTCTTATTGTTTATGCACCTTACCGATCAGTTAAAGGCTACGTAAACGACATGGAGGTAAATGTAGTCTTTTTATTTTTTCTTTTTTTAAAATGTGGATTCTCCAGGCGATGCTTAAACTTGATTCGTCTGTTTTTTTCCTGGGCATTCTTTACCTTCTTATAAAGTTGGTTACAATTTTTCCTTCTCTTTCATTGATGTTGCACTTGGTGATAAATGGTGCATATTTTCAGAAACTATTCCATGAGAACACTGAAATGCTTCAAATGCTGAAGGTAATTGTTTCATTGTTCAATGTAATAGATATACTGTTGTATGGGTATGTCCGGTCTTTCAGTTTTTACAGTAAACCTGTTGACCAATGCACTGATTTAATTGGTGAAATTTCTTTCCATGGAGGCACAGATAACTCTAGTCTATTTGCTGCTAATTTCAATGTGAAGTCAGAATTATTTGCTGCTTTTTTCTGAGCATTATTACAATCAGTCAATGAGATCAAAGAAACCTGTGCATGTGTTGACAAGAAATAAATGCATTGATCAGACATATAAAACAAGGGGCAGCTAGGAGTCAAGCTCCTAAAACAGAGCCTAGTGAGTTTTTTTTTTTTTTTTTTTTTTAATTAAAGTTGCTTTACAACTTTCTCAACTTCAATTATTGTAAGATCCGCAGGTATTCCTTGAGATTATCAGAAGTATGAGTAGGAAGAAAATAGAGTGAGATGAAAAAGTGTGTTTTTAGTAAGAACGTTGCCTTATTTATTTTAATAGAAAACAATTTTTTGTTACATATGCGAAAGTTGCCTCTCGTATAATTGCAAGATAGTTTTTTTTTAGTTCAAACTAGGGGTGGGGTGGGTTTTTATCCTCGAACTGTTAGTGAGTTTATTGGTTGACATACTTGTAACATAGTTGCATCAAGGAAAAATCGATGCTTATCTTATGTCTCTCTCTCTCTCTGCCCCTTTTTTAAAACTCTAATTTATATTTTTTTATTATTTACATCATGCATTTTGAACAGAACTGTCTCATTGTAATTTACATAAAAGTACTTGATATAAAAATTAACCGTTTGTTGACTTTGTTTGTGATTTCTGAAGGAAACAGCAATGTCAGAGGTTGATAATATTATGTTAACAGATGCCCCACTCCTCTTCCCCCCTGGGCAGGTGCTTGTTTTCTATTATATTTCAAGTACTAAATTTTCTAATTTAAGACTTGAATCTCTTCAATGATTCTTTAATGTACTGGCGCTACAATTGAATTATTAGTGGACTGAACTTAAACTTTTGAATTTACCCTCGGCTAATCATTTCTTCAGTTCAACACATGGGTAGATGACGTTCCATTTCGTAGTTCAATAAAGAAATTCAGTTTTCATAGTTGTCACATCAGGATCTTTTCATAATTCTTTATTGTGTTTGTCGGGTTTCATCTCAGGAATTCCCTTTGAATTATTTTCGTAATTATTCCTTATAACTGGAGGGTGGGTGGGAGAATGGTCTGGTCTGGTTATGCGTAAAATAGCTTGATGACTTCGATAGGTAAAACGTTTACTGCTCATCTACATTCGTGGAGTTATTTAAAAATTTCCGTCTCGGAAAAAAATTACAATGGTGGATTTGTTATTGCATGCTCTTAGACAGTTTCGTTAGGGATTGTAATTCCATTTAAGTTCTTGTGTTGGTTGAGTAGTTTTTTTTGGCCTTCTAATGTCCTTTTATTTAATTTAATGAAAGATGATTTATTCATTAAAATTTTGAGAAATCGCGGAGAGTTATATGGTAATCATCCTTTGGTGTCTATTACCATCTAACAATTGGAGTATTTTTTTTTTTTTATAAGTTTGGCTCCTATTTTGGGCTTGTCTTTTTGCATGAAAGTGAAACAATGATCTTGATTTTATTCTGGCTGTATTGAAGCCGGTGGAGGTTGGGGGTTTAGGCATTGCGTAACTAAGTTCTTTTGGCAAAATGGTTTTGGTGTTTCTTCAAGGAGCTGAATGCTCACGGTGGAGCCTAATCGCATGTAATTGTGGACTTCACCATTTGGAATAGATTTCAGGTAGTATGTTGAAGAGTTCTAGCCAAAAGCTCTGTCTGCTATTGCTTTGGGTTTTCTTCTGTTTTCTGTTAGTTAATTGTTCTGTTGGAGATGGCTTGAGTTCCGAAATTTTTAAGGATTCTTAGGCAGGAGAAAGACCCTTTTGTGTTTGTTTCCACATCTTTATCATTTGTTTGATGAGAGGATGCATTCCATAGCCTTGCCTTTTCCATCTTTTGATTACTCTTCCTCTCGTTTCCTGCATTTTTGCTGCCCCCTCATTGAGCGAGAGGCTGTGAGGGTGTCAACGTTCTTTCTATTGTGTTTCACTAGGTGACTTCTCATGGGAGAATTTTCCATATCCTTTTTACCCTTTTAGGGAGCCTCTTTATTCTCTTTTTGAAAGGTTAAAATTCCTAAGAAAGAGAAATTCTTGCATGACAAGTTTTGTGTGGGAGAGTGAACACTATGGATCATCTTGAGAGACTTTCCTCTTTTGTTTGTGGTCGAAATGGTGTGTTCTCTGCAGGAAGTAGGAAGACCTCGAGCATCTTTTTTGAGAGTGCCCTTTGTTTGCTCCCTTTGAAGTTATTTTTTCGGGACTGGAGTGCTCTATGTTGGGATAAGTTATTCTGAGCCCTCCTTTTTGGTTGAAAAGGAATAATGGAATGTTTAGAATGGTTGAGACTTGAGATATTGGTGAGGAGCTTTGCTAGGCGAGTAGATTGAACTCATATTTGTGAGTGTTTGTTTATTGGATTTTTTGTAATTATCAGCTTGGCGTCATCCTTTTGGATTGGATTCAGTTCTTATGATTAGGTTTGGAGGGTTTTTGTTGGTGGGCTCATTTCTCTCAATGGAAGCTTGGTTTCGTATCGGAAAAAAGAAAAAAACAAACAAAAAACAAAATAAGGAAAAAACTTCTGCTTTCATGTATTGAAAGATGATTATGTTTAATCTTTTATTAGATAAATTATTTTTAAAAATTAAAAATTAAATAATAAAAACTCTTCCCATCTCTTATTGGAAAATGGCAACATTCCGTTGTTTCCATCCCTAATATTCAATGATTCATTTATTCTTCTCACTTAATGTGCAGACACCTGGACAGTATCCTCTCTCGCCAAAAGTCTGCACATACAATTTACGAGTTCTTTGAGCGTATAAATTCAATTGAATCGTGGGTATGAAATTGTCTTATCTTTTAACTGATTGAATCAGCAGTCAAAAATTTAGACTGTAGTAGTAGTAGTAGTAGGAAGACATAAATTTAGCTGGTTGCCTCTATTGAACATTTATGTCAGTATCTCATACGAATCTGTGGTTTGGTTTCTTTTCTAATGTGTTATTGTGTCGTGCTCTCTGTACAGGTCAACAGACATGCCTTCCCATCAGAAAAGGATTTAAAGCACATCAACAGAAAATTAAAATCTTGCTGGGGACTGGGCTCCAATGACAAGTATTTTATTCAACCTTGGATACCTTAAATAGAATTAGTCTACCTCTTGCTTAGTCTAGTACCCCTTATATGTTGTTTCCCAGCTGCTAATTACAAATTCCATCCAAACTTAGCAGGAGTGAAAAAGGGAGAAGAAATCAAAGCACAAATCAAAGAAGAGTTCGAATGAAACGCAAAATATACCTTCGCACAATTAGCTGTATGTCTGCAAGACCTTGCCTTTTCTTGTTCTTCAAGTTCTGTTGTTGAAGAAAAAACCCCGTTCGAACTTTTATTCCATTGGTCAAAGACTTATAGGTTGAATGCGGGTGTGTGTCCTAAAGGGGATCGGCATATTATTTGGATTTGTTGCCTATGCCACAGCATGTTTACAAATCTGGATCCTCGGTGTATAATTAGGAACATTGCTGCTGGGCAGGTACTCTTATCTTAGCCACCTTTGCTTCTGCTGACAGTCGTTTGCTTTCAATCAGGTAACTCAACCTCGGCAGGGTATGGAGTTCTCATGCATGAAACCAACATCCTTGAGCCGCGTTCAACATGAAAATACGGAAAAGGAAAACATCTTATCAAGCACGGATAAAATTTGTCCCCTCTTTGGTACTCAATTCTCTGATTTTATTCTTTTCTTCAGTCAGCAATATTTGTGGTCAGTGTGACCAAGAAATTTCTGCCAAGTAATGATAACATTGGGACAAAATTTTGAATTTCAGGCTTATTCTGTCATAGATTTTATTTTTCATTTTGTTCTGTAGATGGAAGAGGTTTCTAATATCTCCTTCTTTCCATCTTTTTGGGTTCTATTCCAATTTCTTTCTTCATTGAATAAATCTTTTTAAAAAGAAAGAAGTGAAAATAAAATTTATACAGGTATTTTTCTTTTCTTTTATAAAATGATTTATCTTTTTTTTGTACTGGGAGGACAAAATACAAAAGTTTCTAATACATTTCCCACCAATTCAAATTTTTAAATTTGAGCTTTATGTCTGACTAGTGAGTCGTGAAAGTGTAGTCATAGTGACATTGATGACAAACAAAGTGCTCATGAGAAAGAGGCATTCAGGTGTATTTTGTTCGATGAAAAGATTGTTGAAGTTCTACATTGGCTAACTAAGGAAAAGATTAACAAAGAGAGTGAAAGGGAGGGAAATCTAGTGAGATGCAAAAGATGAGAATGGAGAAAGAGAGATGAGAGACAGAATCGAACTAAAAGGAATGATGTATGAACAGAAAATGCCAAAAACAAAATCCTTAAACACTTTTGCTGTGCATTCCCTGAAACCGACATTTCATCGATTGGTCTATTCAATCCTAAACAGTTTACATAAAAATTGCATTACACCCAACTCTTTATTCACATTTATGAATTTCAATTAACCTATTAATTAGTATAGAATTTAATAGATGATAAAAAAAAAAAAAAAAAACAAAATGTAGCCCTCATCTAATAGCCAACGAACCAGTGAAATTTTCAAAATAAGAATTTGAAATATATTTTTATAAATAAATAAATAAATATTGAGACACCCAATTATTGTTCCCCACGCTGCCCGCAATACATGATTGTCTCCCTCCCTTTCATTTTTATTTCACCCACTTTTTTTTTTTTTTTTTTTTCCTTTCCAGTCAGTGGAATTAAATATACGTAAATAATGGTGGAACTAAATATGCGTAAATAATCGCGGAATTGGGTCACGTGGCATTATTCACTTCATTCTCTTTCGCCACTTTCACGTTTGGAATTTATTAGATATTTTTAAAAACAGATTAATAATTATAGTGTAAAATTTAAAATTCTTACGATACAAAGATGGTTTTAAAATTAAAAAAATCGATTAAACACAATTGAATGTAATCGATTTTAAACACTAAAAGGGGTATTTCTATGAATGACTATGAAATACATCCCAAATTTTAAAGGGAGGGGTATTTTTGAAATAAATAAAATGTTGAAGGGTATAAAGTAAATATAAATTATAAAATATGGGGAGGGTTGAGATTACATTATTTATGAAAGAAAAAGGAGAGCAATAATATTATTGAGAAGAGGAAGAAGGGAAAGAGGGGGAGGAGCATAAAATAAAACTATCAGATAGCTGCTGCTGCTGCTGCTGCTGCTGCTGTTGGTGGTGGCAGGGCAGAGAGACGCAGAGATTCAGAGAAGAATGGGGGTTAGGGTTAGGGTTAGGGTTAGGGTTAGGGTTAGGGTTAGGGTTAGGGCCTTAGGGGTACGTAGCCGACCCGCCGTCTGAATATTGTCGCCCTCAACGCAACACCAACACTCTCTTTAAAGCTGTTTTTATTCTGTCTTTCATTTTTGTCTCAGTCTGCTCTGACCGCTCTTCTTCTTCTTCTTCTTCCTTATAATCCCCATTTCCTCATTTCTTAATCTCTGCACTTCCAATTTTCGCCTCTCTTCCATTGAGTTCCTTCATTTTTCCCTTTTTCAATTTGGTGTTTTTTTTTTTTTAATTACTTATTGTGTCCAATGCCTTCCGACGCTGGTGACCACCGCAAGACTGCTTCCAAGCTCCTCGGATCCGGTGGGGGCGTCTGCCCTCCATCGGAGCAAGAGCACCTCCCTTGCCCACGCTGTGATTCAACTAATACCAAGTTCTGTTATTACAACAACTATAATTTCTCTCAGCCCAGGCACTTTTGTAAGTCCTGCCGTCGTTATTGGACCCATGGTGGGACCCTTCGCGACATTCCCGTCGGTGGTGGTAGTCGGAAGAATGCCAAACGCTCTCGTACTTGCTTTCCCACGGCTACGGCGGTTGTCTCTTCTTCATCTGGGTCGTTGGGTTACTCTGCTTCTCAACTGGATCATCATTCGTTACCGACGACTTCGATGGTGCTGCCTCTTGTCAGTGGCCACGGCAGTGGCGGAGGAGACTTGAAGGCGGCCGGTGGGAATATGTGTGGGAGCTTTACGTCGTTGTTGAACACACACGCTCCTGGGTTCTGGAGTTTGGGTGGGTTCGGGCTCGGGATCGGATCGGGGTTCGAGGATCTGGGCTATGGGGCAGCTAGTTCTAGGGTGGCTTGGCCGTTTCTCGGACTGGGAGAAGGCGGGCACGGCGGAGCGCCGAATGCGTGGCAGTTTGAGAATGGAGACGCCGCCGGATTTGTAGGGGCTGCTGATTGCTTGTCTTGGCCTGAATTGGCAATTTCCACTCCGGGGAATGGGCTTAAATGACCATTTACTTTTTTTTTTTAGTTTTTTAGTCCTTTTTTTTTATATATATCTTTTTGTGAAAAATGTGGGTTTAAAGTTAAAATTTTCTATAATATCAGCGGGGAAAATTAAAATCAGATGGTCATAACCTTTTCTATATATTTATTTTCGTGTCTTGTATTTCTATTAAATGACAAATGAGTAAATGAGTTGTGTAACTTTAAGATAGATTTGTAAATTACCAACAAATTTATATTCCGTCCTCACTCAAGAATAGCACACCTTCTCTTGATGTCAATCCTCACTACTTCTTTGAATGAGAGACGGTCTTAATCATCCATAAACTTATTAATATTAAAAAAATTTATGCATTTGACACATTTTAAAAAATTATATTATTAACCGACTACAATATCCCATTATAAAAATAAATTTAAAAGTTCATAAAATTCTATTTTTGTACCCATAACAAATTATGTAGATATGTATTGGGTGGATCTAAATATAATTGGAATAAGTATGGTTTATGGGTCCATTCAATCTTCAATGATTAATTTTTACGTTAAAATTTATAATTCGATAATGAGATATTATGGCGTTTACTTTAAATTTGTCAATTTAAGATGGAAGCACACCTTTTTCACTTATTTTACTTCTAAAATGGCAATAGAAAATGAAACTAAAAAATAAAAAAAGAAAAAAAGAATGAAGAGTATTAATATTGAATAATAATGCACTTCATAGTTGTTAGTACGACCAGCTACGAAATAAATGAAGCCGGGAGAAATATATTTATTGTGGGTAATTAATGTAAGATTAATTATTATAATTATATATAAAAAATAAAAAATAAAAAAACGGGTAATTAATTCCATAATTTGCTAATCAATCTCTTTTGGAAAGTAATGCTCAGAATAAATGGTCGACTGGCAGCTCAATGATATTGTATTTGACTTTAGAGACCAAGTATTTAAATACCCTCTATTTTTAAATAATTTTAAATACTCTCTTTAATTTCAGAAGGTTTATTGTGTTTCATTATTACTGCCAAACAGAATTATAATTTATTAGATGAAATTTTAATTAATTAATCAATTTGTATTTATTGATTGTACCTAAAAAGGTAAAACATTCGTATTTCTTGTTCCAACCACTGTAAGCTCAGAAACATATTTATTTCAAAGACTAAATTTATAGTTTGAATTAATAAATATTAATTGCATATATATATATTTTGGCACTAAGAATCAATTTAATATAAAATTAAAATTAAAAGACTCCTTACGGTAATTATTTAGTTTTTAAATAAATTAATTAACTTTCTTTTCCTATAATTATTCATCATAATTTTCGTATTTTTTCATATAATTACTTTATTAAAAAGTATTGGGCCGAATCAGAAAGGGCCCACATATGGGCTGGGCTGTAACATTGAAGGTTCGATCCAGATCCAATTAAAAATGGCGCTAACTGAATTTTTTTTGGGGCGAATGGGCATCAAAAAATTTGAAACGAAGGTGAGGTCTCACGTTTTCCCTCTCTAGGGCTTTGGAAGGGGGTTCACCATTTCGCGCTCTCAAATGAAGTATCTGAACTGAACCAGCATCAAGTTGGCGAAGTCATCACCATGGCGTTTTCACTGTTCTCAACTCCACAACCGCAGCAGTCTCAGCAGTTATTTCAATCGCAGCCACAATCACAGCCGCAACTCTTTCAGCAGAGCAGCGCATTGTTCTCACAGAAGCCACAGCAATTTCAACTGCAACAGCAGCAGTTAATGCAGCAACAGCAACAGCAGCAGCAGCAGTTGTTCATTTTTACTTATGATAAGGCTCCTGCAAGTTATGGTACTAAGTGGGCGGACCTCCATCCAGATTCGCAGAAAATCCTCCTTCAGATAGAGTATGTGCTTTTATACTCGCTTTGAAACTTGTTGCTCTGTCCTGTTTTTTATCTTAATTGTTTGCGTTGAAGTTTAAAAGATATTGGGCAAGAAGTAATATTTCGAGTCTTTGATGGGTTTCTGCGAAGAAATGCATTTTTGTATTCAAGCAAAATTTTTGGCCGTTTGGCTAAGGTTTGAACATCTTATGATTTTCCATATTACATGGCTATTTAGATACTGTGTCGCTACAGGGAACGAATTTTGGAGTATCGGGATGAAAGTCAGAGGCTGGATCAGTGTAGTCGCCTCTACGATCCTTCAGTTTCTAATGATGGATTTGAGCTTGATGCCAGTCGAATTGTTCAGGTTACTTTTGACATTATCAGCTTCGTTTTCATTTCCTTTCCTTTCGGACTTCACATCAAATAACTATTGGACAGTTGAGCATATTGACAATATATTTGTGTACCAAGATATGCATGTGAAAATGCATGCAGCTTCATTCTATTTTTCTCATTTATGCCAACTACAAGGCCGTATGGAGGGAAGGATCCCTCTGTCCTTTCATTTTCTGTTGGAAAAGGTGATTGTTTCTTTTGTAGCTGACGGAAGAAAGGTCCACGTGAAACCTGTTTACTACATGCATCCTAGTGTTCAACTTTAAAGCATCTGAGAGAAATTATTTGTTTGAGTTTATAGTATTGAACTGCACATCCATCAACTTCATGAATTCTCTTTGCTTTCATGTTTGATACATGTTTATTGATTTTTTTGTATTGTAAAGTTATGGGATTATTTGAAATCATTACAAATTCCTTATCAGGAACTTGGGGGAATTAGTACGTCTACAGAACATCAAAAAGTACTGCTTCAAGAGCTGATGACTACTGCGAAAGGGATGCTTTGGAACACGGAAGTTGCTATTCGCTCTTTCATGATGATACGCCCAAGGTTCCTTAATCAGAGTGCAGGAGGTGCTTCAAATTCCACTGCATCGCCACAGGTCTCTGGAGCAACATCACCAATAGGTTCTAGTGGTCAACCGACATCTACCTCAATTGCTCCAGTTTTTGATTTCTACCGTGGGCTCCCAAGAAAACCATCTCCATTTTTGCAACAAACTGTTTCAAGATTTGAGAAGTATCTTGGTGAATGTCGCCAGTGGATTGAAGAGTTAGAGCAATTCCTTGCCCTAGATTCTAATAGGAGTGCTTCCAATTCTAGCACTTCATTGTTTCATTCACTTCCTAAAATCATGTCAAATGTGCATGAATTCTTTGTTCATGTGGCTGCCAAGGTAGAGTAATGTTGTCCTTAATGGGCAATAATTTGAAATAATTAGTGGGCCTTTTTGAAATGGTTGTTCTCCTCTTAGGTTGTCTTATATATGCCGATCGATATCAAAATACCCGGTTCTTATCATTGAAGGGATCTTCATCTCTGATAAGGATTGTAATAAGTTGCTCTTCCAAGTGTATATGTCACCGTTGTAAGTTGTTTAGGGGAGAGTGATTGTAAGTAATATAATGTAAATTTGAGTCCCTTCTTTGGCATTCAGTTTGACTTAAATTGTTATATCATGCATGAAAACAGAGTCTAGAATTTTTTAAAGTGATGGTTTTTAAGTTCGGAAAATCTCTCCCGCTTCTTCTTTCAGAGAGAGAAAATTCTTCAACTTATCTACATGCGCATGATCTCACAGGAGAGAGTATTATGCTACACGTGCACATTCTTATAATAATATGTTCAACATTATCCCTCAGGTTGAGAGCATTCATCAGTACATTGACTCAATGAAGGCGACTTATCTTGCGGACCAGCGTTGCAGAGGGGATGGAAACAATCCATTTCTTGAGGCTGATCGAAGGGAAACTGCACGCCAAGAAGCGGCAGCTAAGAGGGTACATCCAACTTCACATTTGCCTGCAAATACACAACCATCAACACAAGCTGCTGGATTACTTGCCAGCTCAGGTAGCCATGGTGCATCAACAGTACAGCAGTTGTCTACAGTAGCTACACCAGCTTCTTTTGGGGGTGGATTGTCACTATTTAGCACTCCCTCTGCTCCATCCACTACATCATCTTCTCTTTTCATGACACCAACAGCATCTGTTCAAACATCCTCTCTGTTTAGTTCTTCCGGTGCAACAGGTCCTACAACACTTTTTGGCTCGTCATCTGCACCATTGTTTAATTCTGCTATTACTCCCTTTGGCAGTACTGCTCAATCTTTTGGGCAATCTGCTTCTGCAGGAAGTTCATTATTTTCGACATCCTTTGCTTCAGGTAAATTCTTGACATATTTTTTTGTTGGGAGTAGTACTGAGCTTATTGTTTATTAATAATAGTCAATCACCTATTATCTATCTTTATCTTGAAATGTTAGAAACCGTCTATTTAGATGATGCTTTGGAAAACTTGCTAAAATAGCAAAAAAGAAATACCCCAAAATTCATATTAATATATTTTTAGACAGCACCGTGTGGTGTGGTAGGGTCTGAGCACAATGGGGCTCTCACCTTCACTTGTGCCTGGTCTGCCGCTGAGGATGCAATTCACATTAAAATACTGGAAAGGAAATGATGAACCATGTGATAGGAATGCCTTTCGATGGTTAGAAATGTTAACCTATGGGTCAAGGGTATATTAGTAATCAGGTCGAGGAGTTTATTGTTAGGAGTTAATCGTAAATGGGCAACTGGGTGGATAGGAAGGTAGTCTGCATAATATGATTGCATTTTGTCATATGATTTTTTAACAGAAATTTTAATCCCAGCAGCCTTTTTGTTTTTTTACTTTTAACTTTCAATTTTATCATTATTATTTAAGCAGTGCTTGATTTCAATCTGTGGGGGTTGTATTTATCCTGATAGATCCTTTGGATCAATGGTTGTTGCCTTGCATTTGAACAAGCTTTTTTCTGTACAAATTGTTAAATGAGTTATAATTCTTGTTATTACCATGTGTTGGCCCCAGTCAATGATATGAGTTTCAATAAGAGAAATTGTATGGGGTTAGTAGTTGCTACTTTGGATCTGTTTGTAACGATGACTTGTACTGTTTTCATAGGTGCTGTAACAGGATCTGGGGTTAGCTTTGGAGCAACTTCGGTGAGTTACATATTTCTCATATCAGGTTTTGGTTCTTCGGTTTATTCCCTTTTATGAAAGTTTTTAGCGCTACTAGTCTATGACTCTGAAGTCTTTAACTTAAGGTGTAACATTCGTAGTATCACTTTGGCACTTCTGCTTATGAATGGAAGATCTGTTGGGGATTTATGGGGTTGTGTGTATTTGTAGAAAACATAAAATCTCATGCTTATGCTTGGTATATTTGCTTGGTACATGCAAACTATATGACCAATCTTATTCTATTGCAGAAATCATCGAAGCCAAAGTCCCGAACGGTACGACGCTACTAGTCATAAATGACCATGTAAGATTATTACCAGCTACAAGTAACAACTGATGAAAAATAATAGCCAAAGTTTACAAGAAACAACAGTGTCATATTTTGGGGAAAGGCCAATTCCTTAGTTACCCGAACCTTTCTTGCAAAGTTGAAGGAAATTGGAATGTTTTCTCAAGACATCCGCCTCGGCTCATTGCCTTCTGAAGGGGAATGGCGAGGTGACGCGAGAATTCTGTAACTCTGTAGAATACGCATAGGTGCGATCGATTCTTCTCATGAAAACTCAAAGAACAAGACTTGTTTTTCTTTTGTCACACTCCATTTTCTTGTCATTCTTAGTGGCCTGCAGTACAGAAAATTTGACATTGCGGGTTTCAGGAAACAAGAATATGCTCAAGTGGGAGACTTTATACTCAAAAGCTCGAGGGTTTATCGGATATTCTTCTTGGACATGTCGATGCCTCCGGCTCAGCCGCCGTCAGGGTTGGCAAGTTCACTTTTTAAGAGGTTCATTTATCTTCTCTACAGTATCTTTAAAGAATTTTGTTCGCATCTGCATTACTCTTGTAATTTGTGTACTGAATTTTTGGTGAGTTTTCATCCCTTTATACCTTTTATATACACATTTATTGATTATCGTATGCATATCTCCCCAGAATTGACCTTTTGTAAATTTAGTTGTGCAATGTATTTTTGGTGATTTTTCATCCCTTTGTTTTGAGTCTTGACCCCATTCATTCACCGGAATTTCTTGTCTTCAATTATTTTCATTTGAATCTCTTTTTGTTTTTCCTTGGAATGTTCGGGATTCATATGGCGCATATTGTCCATCCAAAATTCAGCCCACAGTTTAACCAAACAGCTCTGATAACATTGGGCATCTGTTCGGATATGCATGTCTTGTGTGGGTGTGGCTCCACTGATTGACGACCCGTTTAAAATCTCCAATATGATGACATGTCTTCATTATTCACTAGCTCCACCCACTAAGTTCTGTCTTTTATCACAATTGTGGTTGTCTTTAATCTCAATTCAACTCAATTCAAACTGTTAAATACGATAAGGTTGTACTGAGAATTTGAAAAAATATTTCAATTTTGTATCCAAATAATGTCTCAAACTCAATTTAAAATTTGTTTTTTCTAACAAAAAATTTCAACAGTTGTTTCTCCTTTTTTTTCTTTTGAATCAGGGGTAGGAAGTAGTAATATAACATTCTTTTGAGGTCGGAGATTTAAATTTTCACGATTCTAAATAAATAAATAAATAAAAAAGGTTCAAGAAGACATTTAGTGTAAATACATTACATTAAACGATACTTGGACCGACCCATACAGACAGAAAATTGCAGGAAGGGGCAGCTCAGGTTCAGATGCAGTTGTGAGCTACCTGAAGAAGGCATTTGAACAGCTGGAGAGGCTTTGAAAACATAGGCATGTGATCAGCTCCATCGATTTCCATCACATCTTGAATCCCATGACTCTCAATCATCCGCTTCTGGAACTGCTTTGAAATCGTCTTGTCTTCACTGCAAATCACATACACTTTCTTGACTGATCCGTAATTTTTCTCTGTAAACTTCTCTGCGTTTGCCAGATCTTCCTTGAATAGTGACCCTGGTCTCATCAGAGTCATTGCCAAAGCTAGATCCTTTTAAGAATGGTGGTAAAAAGAATTAAAACCCCTTAGAAAGAAACAGAGAAAAAGAAGAAAGAAACAGAGGGAAACAGAGAGAAACAGAGGAAACCTCAGAAGGGGAGAGCTGATAGATGTTGTTGGCCGTGCATTTGGGGCCAAATATAAACCAACTTGAAGGCTTATCATTAGTAGAAACCTGGGTGTCCTGCCAGAATTCCTTGGGAAGGCTCTCCCGGAACTGAAAGATAAACACAAAAAAAAAAAAGAAAAAAAGTATTGATTTTGTTCAGTAAGGCTTAAATTTGCTTGAAGTTTCGTACCTGTTCTATGACATCAGAAGGCTGGTGGTGGGTATCAGGAACAAAGGCTGTCACGAAAACAGAAGCGGCTATCTTGTGAGGGAACTTCTCCATGGCCACAGCCAAGCTCATGCCACCAAGGCTATGACCCACCAATATCACCTTCTCATTTGGACCAACACAACTCAAGGCCTGCAACAATGGTTCTGAATACTCTACAAACGACTTAACCTCCTGGATTGCCTTCATGTTGACCCCGGCCCCCGCCATGTCCAGCACCGTTACGCGATGCCCGGCCGCCTCGAGCAGTGGCTTGATCTTGTACCATGTCCATGCTCCATGACATGCCCCATGAACCAGAACAAAATGCTTCTGTTCCATGTCCTCACAGCTCCGTTGATAAATTAAGAAAGCTTTGAAATGAAGTGAGAGGGGAATTGGGACATTTAAATAATTGAAAGAAAGGACAAAACTTGGTTCACGTTATATTTCATGGGTTATTATACCGATTAAATTTGTCGTAATTTATTCAATTTTGGATTAATTAGTAATTTAATTAGATGGCTGAATTAGGCCATTAATTACAATTTTCTGAAAGTTTTGGAACTTGAGAAGATATTTTAAAAATTGAAAGATTAAAATGAAATAATAAAATTAAAATAAGATTTAATCCAATAAATTATATAATTTTTTACCAAAAAATTTTATTTCATCCACAAATTAAAAAAGAAAAAAAATGGTGAAAAAGGAAAAAAAGAGATGTCAAAGAAAAAAAAACAAAAAACAAAACAAGAAAATAGTGAGGAGAGAGATAAAAAAAAAAGACTAAATTAGAAAAAATATTAAATATTATTTTTTAATAGTTACAAACACACGGCAGTTCTCCACACGCGTCGCTTTATTTATTTATTTATTAATTATTATTATTTTAAAAAACTTAAAGTTCGGCCGGTTTGAGCTCTTATTGGGTTCGCCAACTAACTGACTCGGCCCACATATGCCCTTAAGCGGACCGACATTGGTTTGATTTGGGTCGGTTGGCTCGACTTCTCGATTTGGACACGAAAACAAAATAGAGTTACAATAAAGGAAAGGCCGAAAAAGTGAGGTTACCGAGGAGATTGTTCATATTCGAACAAAAACACAAAGCATTCCATTTTACTTATTTTCTTTTTATATTTATTTAATTCAAGTGTACAAATATGAAAAATGGTAGCTTGTCTAAAACATAGGACGGCGGGTGGACGGTGTGAGGGACGGAGCCGGCCAAGAACACGGCGCCCGCAATCTCATCCGGGTGAGAACACCGAGGCTGTGACCCACTACAATCACCTTTTCATCTCCAGCACCGTTACCCGGTGGCCAGCGGCATCCAAAATTAAAATTAAAATTTAATTTAGTTTCCCACATAGAAAAGTTATTTTATTTATAATCAAATAAATTACAAGAATATGAAAATAATAATAAATGAAATAAAATAAATATATATTTATGTTATAATAAAATATCAAATATAATAAATTTATTACGGTATATATCCTTTTAACACTTCAAAAGTATTATTATATAATAATGGTGCATTTTTAGATGAGAAGTACAAATAACAAATTCACAAATTGGTTAGTAAAAGATTTTACCCTATTATAATGTGAAGACAATTGTGTGTATATATCTATATCTATATATATATATATATATATATATATATACATATGTCTATATTTGTTTATTTATTTATATGGGCGTGAGTGTCTGGTCAATTCTTAAAGTTGTATAGCACCCAAAAGTTTTGTATATGGCCACTCACATTTTTTTGTCTCTTACTTTTATATATATATATAAAAATCTATTTTTTGAGTTTTAAATGAATATTTTTAAAAATAATATAAAAGATCTTTTTTTACCATAATCAAGTCGAACCCTAAATTTCAATTTTACCAAATTGGACCATAAATTTAAATAATTATGGTAATTTTTAAAAATAAGAATAACTTTGCCAAAATTAAGAATATTGAGAAAAAAAGACCTAAGATTTAAAATAATTTTTCTCTAAAAATTTATCAACTAACCTGGGGAGCAGTTTTTAAAATATTAAAATAGAGAGAAGTTTTTTTGCTCTTAAAGAAAAAAGCTTTTTGGTAGTGAGGGGGTTGGGTTGGTTGGCCCAATGAATCCCCGTCTTCATATCAATTTTGTCTCCACTTCAATTACTATGTGGTCATTAGAACAACTGAAATGATATTAAATATTTTTGAGAAATTAAAACTTGCAGGCCATCTTTATTTAAGGTGATGGGGGTATTAATTTAATTGAGGGCAGCTGTTGAAGGCTTGATGGTCACATTCGTTTGTTGAGTTGAAACTCTCACCAATTTCAATCAAATGTTGAAAAAGCTGTGTGGGTTTTGAAAGCATTACCATATGGCCTCCTCCATTGATGCATTTCACAGCTTTTGGTGGGAATTCTTGTATCATCGACCTCTGGAATTCGCTATTCATTACTTCATCTCCTTCGCACACCACGAAAACCCGATCCACCGACCCGAATTTCACTTCGGTTAGAATGGATTCCTTTTTCAAATCCTCAAAGAACATCTTGAATGGCCTCATCAACAGATTCCCCAACTCCAAATCCTAATAGATTAAAATTATTAACAGTATGGCTGAAAATATAATCTTTTTCATACCCATAAAGCAATTGAGTGGGGAAATTTAGAGAATTCACCTCGTTGGAACAGTCGTCATATAGTTTTTGTGTCGTGAAGTTGTGGCCTGTTAAATAAAAGCTCTGCCTTATTTAGTTAGGTTTGTAAAAACATATGAGTTCACGCGAATGGAGGAGCGTGATTCTAGGGGCCATTGTTTTGGCAGAGTGGCGGAGTCTTCGTCCACTTATTCTATTTGTGTATATTTGGTTTTTCTATTTTTGTAATTAGATTTATTATTTAAACCATTCAACGGATGTAAAATAAATATATTGAGTCTTCAGCATTACCAGCGAATCTCTCTCTCTCTCTCCTTTTACTTCCGCTAATTTTTCCTTCGAAGAAACCTTCGGCCAATTTTTTTTTCTTTTCGTCGACATCCGATTTGCCAGAGTCAACAAGTGGTATCAGAGCCTGGTTGAAGCGATCGGTAGTATACCAACTGGGGAGCCAATTCAACTGGAGGAGGAGCGAGTGTTCGCTCAGATCGGCGAAAGGGACGAGCAACACGAGCACCAGCAATGGATCCTTGACACAGGGGCAACAAACCATATGACCGGGGCTAGATCTGCGTTCTCCGAGCTCGACTCGGGGATCCGTGGGACGGTGAAATTCGGCGACGGCTCCGTCGTCGAGATCGAAGGGCGCGGCACCATCCTGTTCGTCAGTAAGGGAGGCGAGCATCGCAAGCTGACCGACGTCTACTTCATCCCGAGGCTCAAGGCTAACCTTGTGAGCCTGGGTCAGCTCGATGAGACAGGCTGCTTCATTTCCATCGAGCGCGGACTACTGAAAATCTGCGATAATCAACGACGGCTGCTCACGCAGGCAAGACGAACCACAAACCGTCTTTACATCCTGGAGTTAGAGATAGACCAACCCGTAGCCTCTCGGCCAAGACCGAAGAGGTATCTTGGAGGTGGCACGCAAGGTACGGACACTTAAACTTTCCTGCCCTAGAAAAGTTACAGAAGAAGGAGTTGGTGCACGGCTTGCCAGAAATCAAAGGCGTGAACAAGCTGTGCGACGGGTGCCTCATCGGCAAACAGAAGCGCACACCCTTTCCGTCTCGAACAGCCTACCGAGCCGATGAGCCATTGGAGCTTGTACACGGCGATATTTGCGGGCCCATCAAGCCGGCGACCCCAGGCGGTAAGAGTCTCTTCCTCCTGTTAGTCGATGACAAAAGCCGCTTCATGTGGCTGACTTTGCTGCAAGCGAAAAGTGAGGCGGCAGAGGCGGTTAAGCGCATTAAAGCGCGAGCGGAGGCCGAATGTGAGAAGAAGATGCGAGTGCTGCGCACAGACCGTGGCGGAGAATTCACCTCGGCAAGTTTCAGTAAGTACTGCGATGAGGTCGGCATACAACGGCACCTAACGGCGCCCTACTCCCCCCAACAGAACGGAGTGGTAGAGCGCCGAAATCAGACCATTGTCGGGACAGCGAGGTCATTGTTGGTGACGGCCGGGACTGCTCACGCAGGCAAGACGAACCACAAACCGTCTTTACATCCTGGAGTTAGAGATAGACCAACCCGAAGCCTCGACGGGAAGACGCCATATGAAGCCTGGTACAACAAAAAACCAACAGTACACCATTTTCGCGTGTTCGGCTGCGTCGCATACATGAAGGTAACACGTCCCCATCTCGCCAAGCTCGATCCCAGGGGGCTGAAGGTCGTCTTCATCGGCTACGAACCCGGGAGCAAGGCGTACAGACTCTATGATCCTGTGGGGGGGCGAGCTCACGTGTCTCGCGACGTCGTCTTCGACGAAAGCACCTTCTGGCAGTGGAATGACGTGATCGAGGCAGACCGTAATCCAAATCAATTCACGGTGGAGTACCTCGTCACTGAGCCTGAAGAAGGAGGAGCCCAGCATCAGGAGACGTCACCGCCGCCAGCAGGTGCACCACATGAACCAGTGGAATTCGCAACACCACGGACTGCGGATTCGACGCTGGATGCCGATCACGATACTGATCTGGAGGCTAGGTACCGGAGGATGGATGACCTAGTGGGAGGAGGTGAACCACCTGGACTAGCAGCGCGCGAGCTCGAGGAAGTGGCCGAACTACATGCCGTCAGTGCAGATGAACCAAACACCTTCGCCGAAGCAGAAAAGAACCCGTGCTGGCGGAAGGCAATGCAGGAGGAGATGACATCCATCACTGAGAACCAGACGTGGAGTCTGGAGGATATGCCACCGGGACACCGAGCCATAGGGCTCAAATGGGTCTTCAAACTGAAGCGCAACGAAAAAGGAGAAGTTGTGAAGCACAAGGCTCGTCTGGTGGCGAAGGGCTACGTCCAGAAGCAAGGAGTGGATTTCGAAGAGGTATTTGCGCCAGTAGCAAGGTTAGAATCCGTTCGTTTCCTGCTGGCAATTGCAGCACATCACTCTTGGGAGGTTCACCATATGGACGTAAAGTCTGCTTTCCTTAACGGAGAGTTGAAGGAGACCGTCTATGTTCGACAACCACCTGGCTTCCTGGATAACGACAACCCTAATAAGGTACTGCGCCTGCACAAAGCACTCTACGGGCTTCGACAAGCCCCACGAGCCTGGAACGCGAAGCTCGACAGTACCCTACTGTCACTGAATTTCAAACGTTGTGCCTCTGAGCATGGCATGTACACGTACGGCCACGGCAAAAAGCGACTGATCGTGGGAGTGTACGTCGACGACCTCATAATCACTGGAGGCGACGTGGGAGTCCTCGGAAGGTTCAAGAAGGAGATGTCGAAAAACTTCGAGATGAGCGATCTCGGTGTGCTCAGCTACTACCTCGGCATCGAAGTGCAACAGAACTCTTCCGGCATCTCCATCTGCCAAAGTGCATACGCGAGAAAGCTGCTGGACACAACTGGGCTTGTGGACAGTAATCCTACCAGGACGCCAATGGAGGCCCGACTTCAACTAAGGAAGGCCGGCACTACGACGACAGTCGACTCCACCAATTACCGCAGCATTGTCGGGAGTCTGCGCTATCTGGTAAACTCTCGTCCTGATCTTGCTTATTCTGTTGGATATGTGAGTAGGTTTATGGAAGCACCTAGGGAGGAGCATCTAGTGGCTGTCAAGCGCATCCTGCGCTATGTAGCCGGAACCAGAGACTGGGGCGTAAGATACTGCGCTGGGAGCGAAAAGGAGAAACTCAAACTGGTCGGCTACAGCGATAGTGACATGGCCGGTGACGTTGATGATCGTAAGAGCACCAGCGGAATGATCTACTTTCTCTCAGGCGGCGCGATCTGCTGGCAATCAACAAAACAGAAGGTAGTTGCTTTGTCTTCCTGCGAAGCAGAATACATCGCCGCTTCGATGGCAGCAACTCAAGGGATCTGGCTTGCACGACTAATGGAAGAAATCATCGGGAGAGAAAGCGATCCACCAATGCTATACATAGACAACAAAGCTACGATCTCCCTGATCAAAAATCCAGTTTTGCACGACCGGAGCAAGCACATAGAAATCAGATTCCACTACATTCGAGAATGTGCAGATCGAGGGCTCATCAAAATTGATTTCATCCGAACAGAGGAACAACTTGGAGACATTTTCACCAAATCCCTGGCGCGGGTGAAATTTGAAGAACTACGCTCAAAGATCGGAGTTCAAATAATAAGGTACAGCTTTTAGGAGGAGATTGTTAAATAAAAGCTCTGCCTTATTTAGTTAGGTTTGTAAAAACATATGAGTTCACGCGAATGGAGGAGCGTGATTCTAGGGGCCATTGTTTTGGCAGAGTGGCGGAGTCTTCGTCCACTTATTCTATTTGTGTATATTTGGTTTTTCTATTTTTGTAATTAGATTTATTATTTAAACCATTCAACGGATGTAAAATAAATATATTGAGTCTTCAGCATTACCAGCGAATCTCTCTCTCTCTCTCCTTTTACTTCCGCTAATTTTTCCTTCGAAGAAACCTTCGGCCAATTTTTTTTTCTTTTCGTCGACATCCGATTTGCCAGAGTCAACAAGGCCAAAAACAACAGAACTTGGCATTTCTGGGTCGTCGCCGAATAAAAATTGGCAATCCAACAAATTCTCTGGAGAGAGGCTTTTGAAGAACTGGGTATGAATCAGAAGCCATAATTAAGTAAGATTTTCAGAGAAAAATCAAAACTTTTAAAACGGAAATAAAAATAAAAGTGAAGGAAATTAATGTTCTGTTTTACTCTTTGTACTAAAGTTGCTGGAGGAGAAAGGAAGTGGGGCATATAAGCAGTGACAAAAAGAGCGACAAGAATCCGATGTGGGAAAGCCTCCATGGCCAAAGAGATTATAAGACCGCCGAAGCTATGGCCGACAAGAATCACTTTTTGTTGCTGAGGGAGAGCTTCAATGAAGTCCATCAACGGCTGAGCGTGATGGTGGATAGAGGTCACTTCCTCCAACTTTGTGGGATCGACGCCGGCGCCAGTGAGGTCGAGGGCGGTGGCGTGATAGGCGGCGGAGTGGAGGAGGTTGAGGAGCTTGAACCAGCACCAGCCGCCATGGCCTGCCCCATGAACTAAAACAAAGTGAGGATTCATCCCTGTTTTCTCGAGCTCTTGGATGGCTTCGGTGTTGTTCTCCCACTCTGCTTTATTTATTGATTGAAAAGGCAGGTGTGTGTGTGGTGTGTGTGTGTCAGTTTATAACATATATGTATACCAAAATTGAAATTGAATATCTTCATTTCAAGGCCGACCTTAATTTGTCCTTTTCTTTTTTTTTTTTTTTAGAAATCTCACATATGTTGCTTAATCTTTTGGTTTTACATTTGGAATCCTCCTGATGTGGGGTTGCCCCACCAAACATAATTTGAATATATTAATCTTTCCATATATAACAACTTCCTTATTTTCTTCTCAATCCTTCCATATGTAACTTTCTCATTTTTATTCACTCTCTTCTTAAGCGGTTTCTTATTTTTTCCTTATTTTCTTCTCATACATCCAATTTTTCAAAACGATCGAACACGTTATTCCACCCTCTTCCTAAGTGGTTCCTAATTTGCTTCTCATACATCCAACTATTGAAAACGATTGTTACTCCACCCTCTTTCTAAGTGGTTCCTAACATCTCACTTTTCAAAATAATCCCAATCCAACTTTTCAAAACCATTGTTACTCCACCCTCTTTCTAACCACAAAATTTACTATATTAAATTTAACTTTAAAAATGATTGGAGACTAGTAAAATTATTTAACAAAATATCAAAATTATTTAACAAAGATATTTTCGAAGAACAAGGCAAATTTAGGAAGGGTCGATGGAGAGCAGTTCATATTTGGGAAATGAACGTGAGTACGCGCAGAAAAAACATGAGGTACTTCGAATTTGAAGAAGAATAAAAAGACAGCCTCACAAAAGTGAAAACAGGGAGTATAAATTTGAATTGTAAGTTTAATTTAACCTAACTTTTAAATTTGAATTAATAAGTTTTTAAAAGATTGATCATCAAGCTTGGCCTTATTTCAAAACAAAAGGGAGTCACATAGGCGTCAAATAGGCAACAAAGTCAACTTTAATCATTCATAAGTTAAGTTAATTTAATTATAACGATAAACATAAGTTAATTCTCTAAAATCAGTGTACTACATAATCATTAAACAACATCATTTGCAGGACATATAAAATATTAAATTGACCGAGCTATCAATAAACACTTCTTGTCTATAATTAAAAGATTAAAAGATTAAAATTTAAAAGTACATGTCTGATAAGCACAATCTTATAAAAGTCAGAGGATCTACAATGATGGTTCTCACTCACCCCATAATCTTATTGTAACTAATCATATGAATATCGAATATGTATATACAGTGATTAGTGTCAATATTCACAATATGACCAAGTAAAAGACAGAAAAGGAAGAAGATAAGAGTATTAACATGGATAGTGGTTGTGGATGTGCATATGCATGAAGGATCGATGCCCCAAGTTTCCTGGACTCCGCTAATATTTTATCATCTTTTTTATGACTCTAAATATGCCGTAGCTAGAGAGAGCATGTAAAAGAAAGGGGAACTATTATAAAGACAAGATGTGGGAGTTTACTGGTGTAGCTCCAGAACTCTGATAATCAGCTCAGCATAGTGGGGTGTCCAGTCTGCAGCATCCTCTTGATCATGTCCATTCCAAATGCAGAATCTGATGAACTGAGCCATCGGCAAACATACCATTAAATAATATGCACGCTGTATAATCCTGGAGCTTTAAAGCTTTCTTAAATCAAAATATAAATGACAGAGAATTGAGATGCAAAGACATGACATTAATTTCATTGGTTCAACTCACCTAGGAATTGTTATTTCATAGGGGAAAATAACAACACCACAATCGGGACTTGGTATGGCAGGAACATGATCCTTTTTTTCATTCACAAATTTTATTACTTGAAACAACACCTCGCGAAGAGAAGCTTCCAGTGTTGTCCTGCGAATGCTTCTCTCCTCCAATTCACTCTCTGCACATAAAGGGCAGGTCGGTAGAAACAATTCATCCCTGAGAGACCGGAAGTATTAAAAAGAATAATAATAATAAAAGCAAGAATTAAGAGTACCTTCTGGGTCAACTAGAATTTTCTGTGGGTGAGTCTTGGCAGAATGTATTTTTAAGTGTTGTGCCACATGCAAATTGATATACCATTGTTCCCAATAAAAGCGTTCAATTTTGTTAGTGAACCAAGAGGCCTGTTTATTTTTCTCTTGATAAAAGGACAAACATATCTGTTAACAAAAATGGGGAATTAGTTAAAAGCAAGAAATAACCAAACAACATTTACACGAAACTTATGACACTCGAAATTCAACATTGACTTAAAACCTGGCTTTTCTTGTTCGGGTGTTTCTCTACCCAGTTAATGAACTGCTCAATCTTCTCATCTATCTTTTTCTCAACTTCAACATCCCCACATTGCACCTATACAGTAATAAACATAATTGTGCAAGTCACCAAGAAAGAAAAAAAATGCATACAATGCAGATCCATAAGACTGGAAGAATCTGGGACTCAATTACATTTGAGTGCATCAAATTAAGCCTCAGTCAAATTGATGAACGTGAAAGAGTAAAAATAAAATAAAATAAACAATCGGTATGTGATAAGAGATCACTGCTTTAAGAATAAAGGCATACAGTAGGGGTCGAGGAAGAGAAAAGGAAGGAAAAAGGGATCATTTGGCTTGATGATATTAGAGTTATTCTATGGGAGATTTAGTTAGAAAGAAACACAAGACCTTCCACAAGATGGATGAACAAGGGAATGTTTGAGATGAAAGAATCATTTTTGTATCTTCCTCTTGGAATTCTCTTAATAAGAATTATGCACAGAGCTGTCGGGTTGTATGAGACTATATATAAAACATGATGTGTGCAAAATTTTCATATTTTACTAACCATCAGAAACTGTAAATAAAAACTGAATATTGACAATACTTCCAAACAGAATAACTAATCAATTAATGAGTTGAGACTTACGTAAGTAATATCAAAAAGCTCCAAATCAATGTCTTTGGGCCGAACAAGACCTAAAGCTCGATGAAATACAATTGTGTGTAGTATGCCTGAAGTATTGTCGAACAAGCATTATCATATGATAAACAAACACATTGATAGTTTTTCACACGTAAAAGATTTCTTGAGTTCAACAATAAATATAGCTAAATGCAAACGAAAAAATTATGCTAAGAGGCAATATAATCATGTCACTCCAAAAACAAAGGCACACCAAACATCCACAGAGTATATCAGACATAATAACATGCCAATCTTGGAAAACTAAAAACAATAGATTTCTTTTCAACTTTGGCTTAAAAAAGTGAAGGAAAATAGATTCTTCCTAAAAAATCTCAAGGAAACCCAATTCTTCTGTACTGTATTCTATCTCGCTCTCTGCAACTGTATTCTATACAATTCTTCCATACACTGACATGACACCAGAGCTATTATACAACTGTTCTGGGTGAAATCCTGAGTAGAGACATCTAGCCTAATAACACAATGAATAAAACTTGACAACCATCAGGCACCATAGGAAAAATATCAAGAACTCTCAGATCATCATCTATATGAATAATCAAACTCTCTTCAAAATTTGCACCAGTCAAACTTTAGCAGTAAATCTCCTATGAAGTTTGATAATGATGTTTTGATATAAAGCCAATTGGTCAACACAACAATAAAGGTCATATGTAACAGAAGTTATTGGAGAATAAAATCCAGATCATCCACCGTTCCTTTTAACCAAGATAGCATGAGTTCTCTGCCCCCTTTGGAAATAGTAGTTGGAAATGAAAGATATCATTTTTCAAGATAAGATGATATACTACAGAACTCGTTGGGAGAAAATTTACTCAACTCTTGTTGATTCATGTTCTCTAATCTCTTGAGTAAGTATAGCCATACTCTAATTAATATCAGCCGGAGCGGTTTTTTACAGCTTCTTCGTTTTAAAGGTATTCTTTTTGTTTCCTATTTTAAAAAATCCATGAAAATATATTGAACCAACAAAGTAGAAAGATATTTCTCCAGGTTATTGGAGGAACCTACAAGCCTCCCCTCCACCTAAGAAAAACTAAGTACAACACTTTTAATGTCCCGTCCTCATTGCCTACGCCCTTTATTCACGACAATGTGCTAGTTTTTGAAACAATACTTTTCATCAACCAAATGATAAAACAACAAGCTCCAAGTTGGAGACATGGAAAAACAGCCCAAAAATCCAAAAAAAGATGCATTGAACTTGAACATCTCCACAGTGAACGAAACTCAAAATTAAACAACTAAATTGGAAAATAGAAAACCAACTACCAAACCAAAAACCCAAACTTGCTAGTAACAACTCTCCCCAGCCATTTTATCAGACTCCAACCATCTTCTCTATGGCTCCACCTCGTATACTAATTTAACTCTATTAGCAACCTTCTTCTAGCAGCGTTTGTGATGCCAATAAAGCTTCTGGAACCGGCTCAAATGGCTGAGTGACCTCAACTCATGTCAGTTTTTGCTGAGTGTACTTTGTACTAAAAGCAGAACAAAAAATGAACTAAAGCCTAAACGCTTACTCCTCACTCTCATCTGAGCGGATTAAAACTTTTCCCCAGTTGACTGAGAAATCGAAGCATATTTGATCACGTCATACAAAGCATTATAAATGAAAATGAACTCTAGAGCTCTCGGGACACAACATGATAGTATATAAATACGTCTCTATTCCCCAAAACTTTGACACTCGTTGGAATACACTAAACCGAACTAGATCGGATCACACAGAACACAGATGAACGATTTATAATCTGTTCAGCCAATTATTATTTTTTATTTTTTAAGAACAGTAAGCAAAAGGCATAGACTTACAGCGCAGAACTTCGCGTATCTCGAACTGCTCAACTTCCTACATCGAATAAGCCACAATTGAAATCCATTAACACGACGGCGATGGTGAAAATGAGACACTTGGAATTCAGACACAAAATTACGCGAGGAGAAAAGAAGAGAGTACCAGTTCTTTGAGTTGGCAGACTTCACAATTCATGGCACTGGGATATGGCGAGGTTCCTATCGCAGTCTGATCGCGGAATGGAAACCCTAGCTTTCTGAATTACAAAAACTCATCATTTCTGGGCAGAACTCAAGGAGACGCCTTCTATGTCTTTTTAATTTGTCCATATTATATTTAATACAAAAGGAAAAGTCAATTTTTTTGTTATAACAAATTAGTTAAATGACAAGTTCTACAAAATTAAGTTTTTATTTTGTGAAAAAAAGTCTAATAAAATCCTTTTTTTTTAATAGAAAACAAAATAGTTACCATGAGTTTTTTTTTATTTATTTATTAATAAAATAAAATGAAAAACAAAAAACTGAATTTTTTAATCCCTCTATGGGCCTACAAAATGGGTCAGGTTGTAGTTTAGGCCCAATGGGCCTTGAAGTGGAAGCGCGCTCTAATTAGGGGTGTCACATTCAGCCCCTACCACGCCTCGTTCAGAAAAGTTATGGAGCCATGCTCGCCCAAATGGGACTGTAGAGCCAGAGATTCTGAGCATGGAGCGTCATGGCGTGTCAATGCAGGGGCCATGGGGTTGTCAAATGTCAAGAAAAGGCGCTGCCGTGATATGGGTGGGTGTTTTCAAGCTTCATGAAGGAGTTTTGAGAGAGAAGCAGACCTGCGGTTGCTTGCACATGGCACCATTTTGAGCTCAAGTGTACTTGGCTTAGCCATGGCTGGGTAGCCATAGGGTATGCGTATAATTAACATGAACCTTTCTTTGTCAAAGTACGTGTCACTCTGAAGTAGGTGTAGAGTTCTCGGGGGTTGATGGAGTTTGAAGGGTGTTCGTTATAGGAGTGTGAATGTTTGATTGATCTACCACACCAAAATGGTGCGAAAGTTATCTTATTTATAATCAAATAAATTACAAAGATATGGAAATAGTAATAAATAGAAATAACAATAAATGGAAAGATGTCTATGGTAATAAAGTAAATATTAGATATTTGCCTTATAATAAAATATCAAATATAATATATATGGTAAACTATAATTTATTACTAAATATCCTTAACAAGGGGCCTTCCATTGTACCGCGGGCTTTCGGTCATGGAGCCGTCAGCCTTCTGGTGTACTAGACAAGAACCACAGACGTTAACACAATAATTTGTTTTCTAGGTTACTGATACTTCCCATTGGTTTCTTTTAAAACAACTTTTTTTTAGGCTTTTGCTCTTAAAATCATAAGCCTCTTTCAATTACATTTTCTTAATCTTATTCCCTAATTTTTCTTATATTTAGATTTATTCATATAGACTTGATTTAACGACTGTACTCGTGAATAACGTGAATGTTCCTTATATGCCTACTTATTTAGTGATTCAACCTGGAGATGATCTGACTCCTTTGCTTTTCTTTTCTATATGAGTTGGAATGTATTACTCCAATTAAGCGCCGAAAGAGAATTAAAGCATCCTACTTCACTGTAAATGCCACTACAAATTCCTTCCAACGAGATAAAGATCATACTAATTAACTTCCTTCTCTTTTCATGTCTAAAACCGGTACTTCTACCTTCGCCCTAAAAGAGCTTCCTCACTTACCTCGGTTAATACGAATCAAAATCTAATTTAACCTTAAAGTATAATTAAAACTAATTCATAATTCAAGAGTATTTTTTATTATTTAATTTAGTTATGAAATTTAACCTTAAATTTATTATTTAACTTTAGTTTTTTCCATATTATTTGTAATTTACCATATTTCTGTATTCGATAAATAATTATAAATAAGAGAACTCTCACCACTATTTTCCATATTAAGTGGGGTGGATTCAGCAAACATTTACCGTTAAAATGTTATTATCCAAAAATAACAACAATTTAGCTTAAATGTGAAACAACATTCTAATCATTACACACGAAATTAATGTAATCAACATAATTTTTCCTTTTTCTAATTATAATAAGAATAAAGAAAATATTATTTAATTAATTTTTTTTTTTTTTTTTTTAAAAAAAAGATGGCCCCAGGTGAATGGGCAATGGATTTTCTTGGTACAGTGGGATTTAATAAGACAATGTGGAGGTGGGGACTGTGGTTGGATTCCTTTTGTTGTTGATATGATTGGGTGCCTGCCTGTCTCTTGCCCTTTTTTTTAAAAAATAAAATAATAATAAATAAATTATTAATTCTTTTTTACGTTTTCAATGCCAATATTTGACTCCTCGTTTCGGGATAATGTTTTCTTTCCATTATTATGTCATAAATTTATATTTATGTCCCCCATCTCTCTTCAATGTCCAATTCATTACGTACACAAATTATAAAAAGAAGGGTTCTTTTACGTCACCAAATCAAAAGAAAAAAAGATATTAAAAAATAAAAAATAAAAATTGGTTCAAATGTGTGGTTGTCTTTGAAGTTATTTCTTCTCCAATTTTCAACCTTATTAATCATTTGTATATCATATACAAATGAAGTCAAAAATAGCGATAATTTGGTCGATACTACTTTTGAAAATAGTGATACGTCTTTTGATATTAAAAATCTCATCTTGTTGACTATACTACTCGAAAGGTCAATCCAAATAAATAATTAATCAAATGATGTTTGATTTTGAATCTTAACATGTTTCATCTTATTTATGTATTGGAAAATCACTAAAATTCTTCTTTGTTCAACTTCCTCTTAATACTATGATTTTTTTTCTTTTCTTAGCCAATCAGGTTTTTGTTAAGAACTATAGTCCTCCACAATGGTATGATATTGTCTCATTTGAACACAAACTCTTGTGATTTTACTTTTAGCTTCTCTAAAATGTCTCAAACTCATGATCGTCTGCACGTCACTCAACAAATAGTGTGAGAATAGTAATATTTGGAAATAGTTGATATGAAAAAGAAAAAGAAAAGGAAAGAGGGAGGAGGGGGCAGGGCACATGCAAAAGCTTATTGGTTTGGAGAGGGAAGACATGATAGATGTATGGGTGGTGGTGCAAGGACGATTCTTTCCATTTCCCAGCTTTTGTCACCTTTGGACATATCCTCTAAATCTTCCTATACCCATTATTATTATTATTTTTATTTTGAAAAAAGTGAGGTTGGTTTGAATAATTAAAAAAGAAATTACAGAAATTAGACAAGGGAATTGGATGTTGTTGACATTATGAAAACGACAGAGGAGGCAAATTGAAAGGGGGAAGGGAATGTTGGAAAATAATAATAATAAGAATAGTGGAGAATACTATTTCCATTGATATGAGGCCTTTTGAGGAAGGTGAATTCAAAATTGAGATGGACGAGAGTTTTAATTAATTGAAAAAAGGTCACGATGATGTATGAGTGGGCGACACAGGAAGGGGTCCATATAAAATGTGGGATTCCTATCACATCCCATGCCATGCATTCTTGTCATGTCATTTCATATACCACACTCACCAACTTTACTATTATTAACCTTTTATTTTTCCTTAATCTATCACTTTATTATCCACAAATCTTCTGTTTTTTCTTTAGTTATTACTTACCATGTCAAGTGTAAGCAAATTATTAAGACGCTAAAAAGATATTCAACTTTTTGTAATTGAAAAATTATTTGTAAATTGAGGTTTGATAGAGATATAGAATCTATGCATGAGAGCTTCCTACCTGTCCATGTCTCACCTATTGAAACATTTTAAAGTATTATCATAAAAGTCAAAATATAGAGACAACAAAACCTAGTTTATCCTAAAATTAAGGGGGCAAAAGTTGATGGTAATTTTAAAAAATTTACTATTACCCAATCATATATTTTAGATGTCTGAGTAAGGGACAAATATTATATTAATTTGGAAAATTAAATTAGGAGGAGATGAAATATGATATTAATTATTGATATAGAAAATATATGTGGATGTGGGTCCATATTGGTTAGTAATTAGGAGGGGAAATGGATGGAATGATAATAGAGGTGAAAG
The DNA here is from genome assembly GCF_002738345.1 of Cucurbita maxima. Lineage (NCBI taxonomy): Eukaryota > Viridiplantae > Streptophyta > Magnoliopsida > Cucurbitales > Cucurbitaceae > Cucurbita > Cucurbita maxima. The sequence goes on from NW_019272020.1 coordinate 2,404,095, forward strand.
AACAGATAAAAGATAAATAGAAAATAGAAAAAAGAAAATAATAGAAGAGGGGAAGAATTTTCACAAAGATTCGGTAAATGGAATGGAAAAGAATCTTAAGAATTTGGAAAATGAAAGGGAGTGAGAGGAGAGAAGGTGATTGAAGGAAGGGCGCCCGAGGATCGAGGGAGCGACCTGGGCCCACCCAGACTGCCCCTAACTGACCACCAGGACTGCCCGACACCGATCGCTGACTCACAAATTCAGAGTATCCAAACCTCTCGTCGTTTTCTATTTCCACTGCCCGCAATGACGGGCAGGGAGGGGGTACCCTCTGATTTTAACTCTCCCTCTCCGGACGGCACGCGCGCTCCACTATTTACCATTTACATTTTTTTTAAATAAATCTACTCATTGCCCTAATTTTTACTTTTCAATCCACACAATTTATTATATATATACATATAATTAATTAAGACATAATGGATAATTAAAAAACATTAAAATAATTGTCGTGTAACTTAAGGGATAAGATTTGAAATTTGATATCATTATCGATCAACAACAGGGAACCAAAAAATTGACCATAACACTTTTTTATTTTTTATTTTTTAGATTATTTTAGATTAAAAGATTACCCTCACATTAAAAATTATAAATAAGTGATTGAGGTTGGGAAACAAAGATGTTCATAAAATTAAAAAAATATATAGTAAGGTTAGAGTAAAAAGTCGCATTCTATGTGTATGTGTGTCCTAAGTATGAGTAGTCAATGTCAGCTACAACACAACAGTCACCTTCATATTTTACATATTACATTTTTAAAATACGTTTATAGAAAGAAGTTTTCACACATTTTTTCCAAACCTATTTTCTTAAATTTCTTTAATTACTCAACAAACTGGTTTCGTCCCCTTAAACAAAGATTTAAATTCTTTAATAATAACATAAAAAGCATAAAACTGAAATCCCACTACAAAAACAATGATGCTGCCAAAAGAAAAATCTAGCACTAACCAGTGAAATAAATATGTTTTTTTTTTTTTTTTTTATAAATAAATTCTTTAATTAGTTGAACACACGTGTAAATGAATTTGATGAGAAGAGGATTAAAGTGAAGGAAATTGCAGGTGAGACGATGAGTACCCATAGCATGCAGCTGGTGGTTGCTTTTAGGTGCAAGGAGGCCGAACTCGATGCCCTCTCCAGAGGGTATGATGCCTTTAATCTGTGGGGTCGTACCTCCACCTTTATCCATATTTCCAACATCCTCACATACTTTTATACCATAACCTTTCACATTATTCAAGTTTCTTTAGACTCACTCCAATCCATTGATTCAATGCAAATTAAGGGTCAAAGGAGGCCTTGTTTGCTTGCTTGATGACCCAGCTGAGCATCAACCACTAGAACCCTAAAAACTGTTGCTGTCTTTCCTTTTCTTTCTATATAATATCCTATATATTTAACTCTTTATCCTCTTTCCACTCCCAAAATCCCTCCATTTCTTCTCTCTCTCTCGCTCAAAAACATTGATCCAACAAAACCCACTTTCTTTATCTTTTTCCCACTAACTAAAAAGACCCATTTCCATTTTCTCTTGCCTTTTCTTTTCTTTTGATTTTGGATTGTTCTGAAATCCAAAAGAAAAAAAACCCAAAAAAAAGATACGATGATCCAAGAACTATTTGGTGTTTCAGGGCTTTTAGCTGCAGCTGGAGACACCAAAATCTCCACCACTAATGCTTCTTCTATTCTTGATTCTTCTTCTTCTTCCCCTTCTACTTCCCTCTCTGCCGTCGCCGCCACTGCGACCACTGCCGCCGGAGTCGCCACCACGTCAGCAACCTCCTCAAATTCTGAAGCTCAAAACTTGCGGTGCCCCAGATGCGATTCTGCAAACACCAAATTTTGTTACTACAACAACTACAATCTCACTCAACCTCGCCACTTCTGTAAGACATGTCGTCGTTATTGGACCAAAGGTGGGGCCCTCAGGAATGTTCCCATTGGTGGTGGGTGTCGGAAGAACAAGACCGCGGCTGTGGTCGGGAAATCAGCGGCTGGAAAGATGAAAACTTTGTCGTCTGAGATATTGGGCCGGGTCGGATTCGGAACTGGGTCGGCGTTGGATCATGAAATAATGTCGCCCACGCAAATTCTGTGGGGTTCGCCGCAGAATTCTCATCTTTTGTCTATTTTGAGATCCGCCACCCAAAACCAAAACCCTAACCCTAATAACCACGTCGGTTCCCACGTCATCAACGACCCACCGGCGACGGCAGCTGCCACTACCACTGCCACGGCCACACCGTTTCATGCTAGGACGATGGGTTTCGATCCGGCCACCCATATTTCTTCTCTGGGGCTCTGCAGCTCTTACTGGAGGAAAAATCAGAGCCAAATTCATCCCCAACAAAATGGGATTCCCCACGTCGGTGGAGATCAGGTCCAGGGCGGCGCCGGTGGGATCCAGGAGCTGTATCAGAAGCTTAAGTCTTCATCGAGCAATTATTTCAGCAACGGGCAGCAGGGATCGGTGGGAGTAACGAATGGGGGTACGGCAGCGATGTTGGAGGCAGCTCCGGTGGGCGGCGGCGGCGGTGGCGAAACAACAGGTTACTGGAATCCAGCCTTTTCTTGGTCAGATGTTCATGCTAGTGCTAATGAAGCATATCCTTGAACTAAAAAAAGGAACAAAAAAAGGAGTGTGTTTTATTTTCCCCTAATTTGGCTATTTGTGTTTTCCATATTAGGATTTATTTTTGTGTGTGTTTTTGTGCTTGGGTTTGTGGTGTATGAAATGAATGCCTTATTTAGCATCAGTAGTGTTTAAATTAAATTAACTTCATCCAATTAAGATTAATCAAACCATCTTTTTATGCATCTGATATTATATTCAAGACTTTTTTTTTTTTTTAAAAAAAAAAAAAAATTAATTTTGAAACCCACTAAAGTTTCCATTCAACATTCAAATTCTTCTTACTTTTTACTTGTACTACTTTTACGGAGAAAAGAACAGAAAAAAGCTCACATATTTTCCCCCATGAACATGAACACATGGACCTCTAGTTCAACATAATTAGAGTATATTACATTTAATAAAAATACCCGTATAAAAAGTCGTGTAAAAGAAAAGAAAAGAAAAGAAAGGATTGGTGACAATATTAGAACTTCGGGCATATGTAAAGTATGAAGGCTTGGACCCATAAGATACCCAACAAATTAGGCATCTAAATTCTTGGGACCTAAGCTCACACGAATATCTTGTGAAGTATTGTATTGTACACTTTAGTGTAAGCTCTTGTAATTTTATTTTTTTGTTTCTTTAAAAGGCTCTAGTAAAGATGTATTCTTTATTTATAAATTCATGATTATTCTCTTAATTCGCTCTCACCCAACAATCTTCCCGGCCTCGGTGATTATAAGTTCCACCTCCAAGAGATGAATGCAAAAAATCAGTCTCCTAGTTGATATGAACATTTTTTCAACATACCTTAAAGTTCTAACTTAGCTCAACACCCACAAAGAGGTAAGCTGGAATTTTCGGTTGGTTCGAGTAGAATTGTATTGATGCAATTAGTTCAATGGAACTTGATCTAAGGAGTCTAGAATTGACCATACATTCAATTTTCTAACAAATCAGAACTTGAAGCTAAAGTTATGATGGAAGCAAGATTGAGAGCGTAATACTTGTTGAAATTTTCCTTAGTTTTAAAATAAAATAAAATAAAAGAAAACTAATCATTATTATTATTATTTTAAAAAAAGAAGAATCTAGAACGCATGATTCCGTCGTTACTACCTGGTCATGATTTTAGATTTTTTTTAAACAAATAAATACCAATAAAGTTAGTTTTTTTATTTAATAATAATTAGTTTTCTTTTTTCTTTTTATTTTAAAAATAACGAAAAGTCTTCCAAACCTTATTTTCTTAAAATGTTATTATCAAAACATTAATTAATTTAAGACTAAAGGGCAAAAAGTCAATCATCTCTCTATTTTTACCATAAACACGTACTTGAATAAGTAATACACTTATGAAAATAATAATACAAATACACATTAATATATATATTTAAAATTCACAATTGGAGTACTCACAATAATATCTCTCAATAGTTCACGCGCTTCAGAATTGTTTTTTTTTTTTTTTTTTTTTTCCTTAATATTTTGGAATGTTAATATTTTATAGATATTTATATGTAGAGAGAGGTGTCGTCAATCAAACACAATAGGAAGTAGTGAATGTCAACCACGCGCTTAACGCTTATCAGACTTCGAGTATTTTCCAATTTCCTCACAAAATAATGTTTTTTTTAAAAAAAAAAAAAAAAAATGGAAAATGTCTGGACATAGCCGGGAAACTCCACGAGTTGGTAGACGCGTCCTATTAATTCAGTTTGGTTGGAGGAATTATTTTGAGGTATTGCTTGAATTTGGAGAAGGCAATTATTGAGTTTTGAAATGGCGGAGGGTCTGGTGAACGGGGCTGTTCTGGGTGCGTTGTTCGGAGAGCTGCTGAAAGGCATCTTGAATTTGGCGGAAAAGAGCATTCATTTCAAACCTGTGCTGGAGGATATCAGAGCCCATTTAGAGTTTCTGAGCTTAGTGATCCAACAGCTTGATGATGAGCATAGTGGGTTCCTTGCTTCTCCAGAAAATACAAAGAGCTTGCGGGGAGTGATAGAGAACGGGAAGAAACTGATAGGCAAGTGCGAGGGTGTGGATCAAAGTATTCTCAATTTTCACAAGGCCCCATTTTACACCAAAAAGCTTCGCCAATTGAATGCTGAATTTGGAAGGGCGTCACAAAATTTGTTGTTGCAAATGAACGTACAGCAGTTGAGGAGGATACCTATGAATGGTAATGGGAGTGGCAGATCTGTATTGTTATTACAAAATACCATGGAAAAGGTTACGAGCATTGGTTGCTGCTGTAGCGTCTTCGGTGACCTCCCAAATCAAATCAAATTGCCCCTTCTGTTTTACCACGACAAGCGACTCAAAGGTACACAATTCTCTTCTATGCTCCTCTCCTCTAAACCCAACTTATTAACTTTTATAATACAATTGTCACCCTATCAATAATTAACACGAGTTTCCGAAACATTCATCTTCCTAGTTTTCGATACCAAAAAAATTCATTTTCTTGTTCTCGTGTTCAAGTAAATAAAATAATTAACAATTCTGGATCCTATTCATCAAAGATCTCTATTCTTGATTTTTTTTCGATTTATCAGAACAGTTTTTAATTTATTATCTAAGGAGCCGACAAATTGAGTTACTGAAGTATGGAGTAAGCTTAATAAATTTTTTTATTAATAGAATAAGTTATTAACTTATATATTCCTAGGGAAAACGGAATGAACAAGAATGAATTTTGTTGTGCTTACTTGTTATTTTGTTGAGCCAGGAAAAACGGGTCCAAATTTTGGTGATGAAATGCTGGGTTGGGTGGTCGAGCACATCAAAGACAACTTAAACCAAGGTGGGTATGAGCTGAAAACTTGGTACCCATCTTTTGATTTGATTGAGTGGGTCAGGAAATTAACGAAATGGGCATTGTGGTTAAATTGGTAGAAGCAGGGAAGAGCAGTGGAGAGGACGATAATGGGTTGCGTAGAAGAGTTGAAGAGGCGATAGAGAGGTTGGGAGATGGTCGGTTTGAGAAGATATTACATCGGACGTTTGAAACGGTGGCCGATGAGAAGCTTCAAAAATGGTTCCGTTGTGATTTGGAGACGGAAGATGGTCCTCTCAGAGGGGTTTTGTTTGTATCAACAGTAAAGCTTGCATTCTGCACTAACATCCATACTCAACACCCCAACCTCTATCTAAAGGTACTTTTACTAAATTAAACCCAAAACTGTGCGGAGTTGTTATTACTTAACTATTATATGCCTTCCTACCTTTGGTGTTCCACAGGTAATTATACCATTTCAGCTCCTCAAAGGCGTTCGGAGGAACCCCTGCGATCAACAATACATACACTTCATCTCTGTTGATAACCAAAAATTTCAGTTCATCAACTTCCGAAACTACGAGGACGCCAAGAAATGCGCGCAACAAATTCCAATAACACTGCCCACATGCACTCGCTGTAGGCTACAATAAAGGAAAGCTTCAACTTAGGACATCCCATCATGTGAGATTTCGTTAGTGTCCGTTCGTGGTTATGAAATTCGTGTGTTCTTTCGGGTGTCCATGAGTGGTTTCATCCTCTTGCTAATAACTTACCTGTTCCTCTCTCCAATCGACGTGAGATTTCACAATTTAGCCTCTTGCCCGGTCGTGCTCGTTCAGAGCGTGTTGCCTGTGGCCACATGCCCATGTCACTCTGAACCCTTTATGTTTTACTGTTGTATTTTCAGTTTGTATAACTATTTGGGGAAATCTGAATTGCCTCAAAATGTACTATACGAGAATGCGGCGTCTAATTCTCTTTACTCGAAACGTTATATACTATTTAAGTCGTCGTTGTTGTTTTTGCTTGCATGCTATATAACACTGTTTTCAATCTCTCACTAAACCTTGCTTTCAAACTCTCTTCCAAAATCTCTCTGCTCCGTTTTCTAAAACTTTCTTCTCAAATTGGAGCTAGAGGCCTAAGCATACGTTACTTGGCCATAACCCACACGAATACAAATTGGCTTAACTCAATTGTCAAGTCCGCTGCCAAGAAGAGTGCAATTGTGACACCCAAACAACTTCACCCATCATATCCTCTACCATGACTCTCTTGCTTTAGACATGGAGAAATATATTCCTTACTTATAAATCCAGTGTGTGACTCTTTCCTAACCATCCTTCCCAACGTGCGAACTTTGCTTTAGGCTTACCCAAAATACTTCATACCATAAATCTATGATCATTCTCTAAATTAGTCGGTGTGTGGGACTCTTCCTACCCATCCTCGACATGGTCAATGCAGAAAAACAAGTCATTGTTGTATTCGAGCGTCCACTTGATCTTATCTCTTATCCACGTGAGTCAAGTTGCAGCAATTAAGTCATGAATCCACCACTACCACACACACCATAGTTGAAAATTCAGCATCGTGTCTTGCTTTTCCAATTCTTAGAACGAGTGATGCTTCCCTGTTGACTGGATCTAATTTATTGATTTATTTTAATTAATTAATTAATATATTGAAAATAAGATTTTAAATTTAAAAAAAAAAATGAAAAAATGAAATTGAGGAAGTAACGAGCGACAACCACTCGTTTAACGCTCAATCCCTCCCATCAAACTCCGAGTACTTTTCAATTTCCAAACAGAATAATTCTTTTTATATTGAAAAAAAAAAAAAATGTTTGGACATAGCCAGGAAACTCCAGGAGTTGGTAGACGCGTCCTGTTGGGTTATATTTTCGAGTTTGAGGGATCATATGTTTCCAGTTTGGGTTTATATTTGACGTGTTGGTTCAATTTGGAGAAGGGAATTATTGGGTTTTGAAATGGTGAACGGTCTGATAAGCGGGGCTATTGCAGGTGTTGTCGCCGAAGTGATGCTGAAAAAGTTCTTGAGTTCGACGGAAAGGGCGATTCATTTCAAACGTGTTCGGGAAGATATCAGATACCGGTTAGAGAATCTAAGCTCTGAGATCAAACAGGTGAAGCATGGTGGGTTCCTCGATTTCCCACAATACATGAAGAACGTGCAGCAACTGATAGATAAAGGGAAGAAACTGATTACCAAGTGCGACGCTGTGGATCGAAGTATTCTCAGGTATCCCAAGGTCCCATATTACACCAAAAAGCTTCGCAAATTGGGTGATGAATTGGAAAGGACCAAAACCGATTTGATGTTCAAATTGATGTTACAAAACTCCAAGATTTATTGGTAAAAGATGTGAGTTTTGGTTGCAGTTGCAGTGTCTATGGTGAGGTCTGCATGTTAAAGATATTAAAGATATTTTATCATATTTGATATTTGTCTATGTAATGCTTATTTCCATTCATTACCATTTATTTGATTATAAACGGTTTTAACCAATATTCTTATAGTATCATTATCCTTTCCATTTAACAATCCTGACCCTTTATTTTCAAGGACTATTGAATCCTCTACTGTTATTCTCCACCACTATTACTGACTTTGATGCCACAGGGGCCGTCACCACGGTAGTAGCATGATTGATTACTCTTCGGCTCCATCCTTTTGACTTCTAAATCATCTTTCACTAAACTTTGTACCTACAACATCACCTTCTCCAACACAATCAGTTTCAGCTCCATCCTTTTGACCTCTAAATCACATTTCACTATACTTTGTACATACAACATCACCATCTCCAACACAATCAGTTTTCCCTCGACCAACATAATCTTTTTCATTCTTTTCCCAATTTTCCCTTCATCTTCACACAAATCCTAACATAATCTTTTTACGATCTTTTTCATTTTCTTCCCAATTTGAAATCCTAAGAATCCTTTTCTTCCCAATTTTCCCTTCATTCTTCGCAGAAATCCTAACATAATTTTTTTACCCAATCCGTTTCCCTCAATTACAAATAATACTAAAAGAAAGTCTACTTCAATATTTGAGAAAGTTATGAGCTTTGGTTGTAGTTGGAGTGTCTATGGTGACCTTCGCACTCAAACCAAATTGCCCTTCCTTTTTTACCACCACAACCGACTCAAAGCTACACATTCTTCTTAAATGAATGAACTTTGTTGTGCTTACACGTTATACATCTTTTTGCTAATAACTCATTTATCGTAGTCAGTCTCACTATTTTAACTTGTCTATTAAAAAGAGATTTTTACACTATTCTAAGGAGTATTTGGTTTCCTCTCCGACTCACCACTGACACCTTATACAATGTTTGACTTTAATACTATTTATAACAATCCAAGTAAGGTAAGCCACTGCTAGCAATATTGTTCGCTTAGCCTCACAATTTAAAACTGGTTCTGTTGGGGGAGAGGAGAAATATTTAGTTTATCACTCCAACGAACACAAAATCTCACACGTGCATACCTTGATTGGGGTAATTTTAGAGATTGAAGAGTAAAAAAAAGAAGACTAAAACAGTATTAAGAAAGAGAGAAAAACAAAGAAAAGAGGTGATGAGTGTAGATAATCATAAAATTTTTAAAAGCTATAATCATATTTTTGAAATAAAGTATTAAACTCTTTATCCAAAACTAATTCATTAAGGTAATTTTGATTTTCTTTTTTTAATTTATGACAATATTTAAAAAAAATTAGAGTGGAAAGGTATTCTCAATTAAGACCATAATTTAGCCTAATTATCATTTATTGCCCTTCAATTATATCAAATAGAAAGTTTATGTCTTAATCGAAACTTTTCCAATTTTTCAATTTTTTTGATTTCTTCCCTAATTCGTCAATATTTTTATGGCATGTGACCCAGAATGTCAAATTCGTAGATAAACGGTCACTGCTATTTGTTCCTTGAAGATGTAGCTGAAAGCATTTACACCCAAAAACTGAATAAACAAAAATATGCGCTTTCTTATCAACTCAATAGGCTTTAATACATGGGAGGAACGATTCCATTCCCATCCCACCATGTTTGAAATTTCCCACTTTGGACGACCGATTCCCACTTCCGGAAGCCTCCAAAGATTCGACGGAGCTGCTTTCAAAGATTATTAAACCAGAACGAGGGGTTTGGCTGATCGGTAAAAAGAAATGGCGGCGGAATTGGTGGGTGGAGCTGCTTTGGGCGCTGTAGTTGGGGAGCTGTTCAAAGCGGTCTTGGATTTGGGTGAAAGGGCCATCAATTTCAATCCTGTTCTTAAGGATATCAGTTCAAAGCTAAATGCTATAACCCCTTTGGTGAAGCAAATTGACGAGCTTAATGAGTACCTCGATATCTCAAGAGAAGAAACGGAGAGGTTGAGGGGTCTAATGGATGAAGGGAAGCGGCTGCTTCTCCAATGCGGCGGTGTGAAATTGGGGAATCTTAATTATCTGAAGAAACCCTTTTACACACAAAAGCTTCGGGATTTGGATTCTGCACTCCGAAGCTTCATGGACGTTTTGTTGTTGCAGATGGGTAGAGACCAGAAGAAGAATCTGAAGATGATGAACCAAATGATGGAGATTATTTGCAGACTCGATAACAGAGGTGGGTCGAGCAAGGCTATGGATTTGATTGTGCCGCCATGTCTGGTTCCTCAGCTGCGAGAACAAACTGTTGGGTTGCAGAAGCCAGTTAAGGAGCTGAAGTTGAAGCTTCTAAAAAATGGGGCTCAAATGGTGGTGGTGACAGCTCCTGGAGGCTGTGGAAAAACCACACTGGCCTTGAAGCTTTGTCACGACAAAGAAATCAAAGGTACGCCAAAATCATTCTTTGTGAGGGAATGAACATCAATTAAACTATTGGAACTTTCTAATTTAGCGTCTTAATAGATATATTCCAGGGGAAGATCTTGTTTGTTGTAGTTTCAAGAAACCCAGATTGGAAGCTCATATTTAAGAACATAATTGAAAGCCTCAGAGGCATTCAATTGCCTGATTCACAAAATGATGAGCGTGCATTCTGCTATTTAGAATTGTGGCTGAAGCAGGCAGCTCAAAATCATCCTGTTTTGATTGTGTTAGACGATGTGTGGAACGGGCCAGAAGCTGAAGGCCTTCTTGACAAGCTTTTTCAATTGCCTCACTGCAAGATCTTGGTCACTTCTAGGTTTTCTTTCCCAAGATTTAGTGAGTCTTATCATTTGGAACCTTTGAACCACGAGAATGCAATCAAACTTCTCCTCCTCGCAGCATCATTGGAGAAAGAAAGTTCTAAGCTCCCTGATGAAGAAACCATCAAAAAGGCAAATTTTCTGTCATCTGATACCTTTTACCTTTATATATCTATCATATTATAAACAGCTGAGTTTGAATTTCAGATAATTGGGGGATGCAGGAGGCTCCCTCTTGCTCTGAAGGTAATCGGCACGTCGCTTTCCCGCAGACCGATGTCGGTTTGGAAGGTGACGGGGAGGAACATGTCTAGAAGTGGCTCCATATTTGATTCTGAGAAAGAGCTTCTTGAATGCCTACAGAGCAGCCTGGATGAGTTGGATGATAAGATGGTAATCAAGGAGAGTTTCATGGATTTAGGTTCTTTTCGCAAAAACCAGAGAATCCCTGCTTCAACCTTCATTGACATTTGCAGAGTTTTGTATGAACAAGATGAAACTGAAGCAATGGCCACCCTCGACGAACTATTCTCTCGGAGTTTAGTTAATTCTGTCACAACGAGGTTCGTGTTTTTCTCGGTTGTATTGATGTAAACAGAACAGATATTGATTCGTTTTGTGGGGTTGGTTGTTCATATCAGAAAATATGGATATGATGATGAGTTCTACGAACAGTACTGGTTCACTCAGCATGATATTCTTAGAGATTTGGCTATCCACTTGATGAACTTGGAGCCCATAGAACAAAGAAAAAGATTGTTCTTGGATATCAATGGAAATGATGTTCCCAAATGGTGGGTACATCAAGAGAAGCATCCCTCCAATGCTCGCCTTATATCCATAACCACAGGTCTTTCCTTCTCTGTCTCTTCTTTTGTGTTCTTCACTCTCACTACTTCAAACTCAAAAAAACAGATTTTGAATGTTGCAGATGAGAGATTCTCATCAAGTTGGCCTCACATGGAAGCATCTAAAGTGGAGGTTCTGATTCTAAATATTCATTCAAGAACTTACACCTTGCCTGGATTCCTGAAGAGAATGATTAAATTGAAAGTTCTGATAATCTCAAATTTTGATTCTTTTCCAACTGAGATGACAAGTGAAGATAATCAACCACTCAACTGTTTACCAAGTCTCGAACAAACAAGGTTCGAACGGATTTCGGTTCCTCTCTTCAGTAATCCAAACCAGAAACCACTGATAAATCTGCAGAAAATATCGTTCTTTATGTGTAAATTTGGTCAAACCAAAATCTGGGATTCGATGCCAAATTTGCTGGAGATATCCGTTGACTTCTGCAAAGATTTGAGTGCAATCCCCAAAGGGGTGTGTGAAATTGTGAGGTTACAGAAGCTGAGTATTACAAATTGTCATGGACTATGTTCCTTGCCAGAAGACATAGGAAAGCTGATTAATCTAAGAACACTGAGGCTTAGATCCTGCATTCATTTGGAAGAGTTGCCCGAATCGACGACAAAGCTTCGGGGATTAGTCGTGCTTGATATATCGAACTGTGTCGGTGTAGCCAAGCTTCCTGAGAAGATTGGTGAGTTGCATGACTTAGAAAAGGTTGACATGAGGAACTGCTCAAGCTTGCGCAAGCTGCCATTGTCAATCAAACATCTGAAAAAGTTGAAGCTGTTATGTGATGGAGAGATTGCAGAGTGGTTGAAAACGGCTACTCCCCACCTTGCCAAACAGGTCAAAGTGCACCAGGAAGAAGCCAACCTGGAGTGGCTGGGTTTATGAACCTTCTTTCCTTTATTTATTTATTTTTGTTAGCACAGCATAACATTTCACGCTCTATCTAAATGAACTTAAAAAATAGGAAAGAAAAAAAATGTAATTAAAAGTTTATATTAATGAGTCGATCTAAGTGTACCGTATCTATTTAAAATATTGGATGCTAATTATATATATATATATATATATATATATAGTGCACTTGAGATAATTATAATTATCTGACATATATTGTTTTACTAGTTTTTATTTTATTTTATATATATCTTTATCATATAAATAATTGAATAAATTATAAATAGGTAGCTAATATACTCCCAACAGTTTTCTTACTTCCGCTGCTTTTTATTCGGATATATATCAGGAGAATATTTGCTTAATCCATTTTGAAAATTCTCTATTTATAATTAAATAAATTATAAATTATAATTAAATTAAATTAAATTAACTTAGTCAACAAATATAAATGGTTGCAAGAAGAAAAACGAATAAAAAGATCCCTTTTATTTCTTTGCCGTAGAAATCTAGAGTGGGAAACACGTAGATTTATCACAAATGAAAAGGAGAGAATAAAATGTGTAATTTTTTTTAAATGATTTTTCTTTTTTTTTTTCTAAAAAAGGAAATATTAAAAGATAGGGGAGACAGTGGGCACTAAAAAATGTAAGAAAATATAGAAGTGTTTGTTCATGTCTTGTAGCTTTAATTTTTTAGAAATTTAAAAATTATATTTTTATTATTTAATATTCAACCAAAGGTATATCTAATTTTATTTTTAAGATGAATTCCCATTTACAAATTAGTGCCATCTAATTTTGGAAACAAAAAGCTTGTTTCTTAGTCGGTATAAATTTGTGAGTTCGAATGGAAAGAAAAAAAATACAAAAGAACAATATTTACTAACAAAAATATTTGATGTTTAATTACAGATTTGTTTGGTTTGTTTCTGATAAAGATTTAGAAGTGCATGAATGGATGATGGGGTCCATTGATCGAGCAGTAACAGGCATCGAGGAGTAACAAAAGAGCAACCATGAATGGTAGCAACTAGTTTGAAGTGTAGTATCACGAACTCAAATTTGGGGGAAACAGAGCAGAATGGCCATCAAAAGCTGTAACACCACACCCATTGCTTCTCAAATAGCCTTTCAGAATCTGTGTGGTGTTCTTCTCATCATCTTCAGTGTAACACCACACCTTCAGATTCGTGAAGGCGACAGCGACACCACTCCATTATGCCTTACGTGCTTCTCTGTGTGATTCTCAAACTCTACAGCTTCCTCCTACTTTTTTTTTTTTTTTGTTTTTTTTTACTTTTTTTCCATTCATATCTTAAATAATAAATCATTAAATCTATCCGTGAATTTGGAGCCGTCGGTATTATAAAAATATGCAAATACCACATTATTATCTTTTAATTAAATTGCATAGATATTTGGGTATTAAATTAAAAGATGTGACAATGACAGTACTTATTGGTCAGTTTTATGGCGTATGCATAATATGATTGCATCCACGATGGGGCAGTGGAAGACGAAAAGAAATATGAAGAATCAGAATTTAAAATATTTTATAAAATAAAATAGAAAAATAGAAAAAGAAAAAAGGGTTATTGGTTGGAGTGAGGAGTGAGGAGTGGGTGTGATTATTTAGTATAAAAGAGAAAATGAAGCATCTTAAAATTATAAAAAATAATAAATAAATAACAGAAAAAGGCAGATCGTACTGATCCTTACTACTGTGTTAGTTGAAGCAGCACCATTCGCAGTCTCACCGTTAAAAAAAAAAGAATGCCTTATCCTCGTGCCCAATTCTCTCTCCTGTCACACAAAATGTTGAGCCATACTTTTTCAACTCCCTGCCACTCTAGTGGGATCAACAAGCCATTTTCCACCATTCATTTTCACTCCCTCGCCATCATGGAACCAATCTAACCAAACCGAACCAAATTGAATCAGATATCGAGCAATGTGCTAGCACTGTATTGGATTTGGACTTGGACTGTTACAAATAATATTAGAGCCAGACATTAAGCAATGTGCTAATAAAAAGGGAGAGCCTCAAATGATGTGAACACGAGACGATGTGTCACTAAGAATATTAGACCTTAAAAGATGTAGACTGAGGGTCATACATTGATTGAAGAAGAAAACAAGTGTATAAAATACAAATATAATTGAAATAGTTAAATGAATTTAATAATATTTATAAGAATAAATACTAAATAAATTGAAATAAATATAAAAAATGGCGTCAAATGAGAGAGAAAATTACGGTTCAAGTCAAAGACAGCGTTGCTTTCGGCCCACGGTTCCTCTCCCCTGTCGCACCCACCCACCCACCCACCGAAGAATCTAGTAGAAATTTCTTTTGGGAAATCTCAAAAAGAGACGCATTAATTTAAGACACTGAATATAATATTGTTTTAATTTATTAAAAATAATAATAATAATAAAGCAAACAATTCGCCGCATGACGATGATCTAGAGAATCCAAAGATTCCAACACCACCAGACTCGGAAACCCGACCAGGCCGATTCGATTTAATTTCCCCGCGTCGCCGATTTATTGTTGTACTAGATGCGACGACCCGGTTTCGTCATCAATTAAAAACTCCCCCTCGAATCTTAGCCTCCTGAATCTGCGCTGTTTATAAATACAATCTCCTCTCCCTCTCTCTGTTTCTCTGTCCATTCTCTATTTTTGTTTCTTGCAAATGATCCAGATAAACATACAGAGAGTTCGACACAGCCAGTAATCGATTATGGAACCCAGCCTAGATTTGTCCTTGGACTCATTACCCAAAACCATACCCCAAATCCTTCTTCAACTCTCATCCATCTCCGATTCCTTCACTAAACGCACAACGCTCGATGACTATGTCAAGAGATTGGAAGATGAAATGAGGAAGATCGATGCCTTTAAACGGGAGCTTCCTCTCTGTATTCTTCTCTTGCAAGATGGTGGGTGTCTTTGGATTCTCTCATTTGTTGTCGTTTTCGGGATTTTGGGTTTTTTTATGACGTTTTGATTCGTGGGTTTGCAGCTATTTTGAAGTTGAAAGAGGAGGTGTTGCAGCTTCAGTCGGTGAAGGAGCTGCCGGTGATTGAAGAGTTCATGCCATTAAAGGGAAGCTCCGATCAAGCCGACGGGGAAAACGAGAGGAGGGAGTGGTTGAGTTCTGCTCAGTTGTGGAACACGAATTTCAATTTTGTTGATGACGATATCTCCAACGCCAAATCGAATATGAACTTGGTAACTTTTTACTGAGATTTAGTTCTCAAATTATTCCTCTGAATGGGGGTTTTCGGGATGGATTTAAATAGCTTTCGTTACAGGATGGGGATGAAGACGATCGGTCCGTGCCGCAGACCCAAATCGAACACTGGGATTGTGAAAAAAAACGAAGAGCATTCGAATTGTTCAAAGATCAAAGCAATTTCGTTAAAAGATCCACAAAAGAAGATGTGGCGGTTTCAGAAGTCCCAAAACTTACTCTAATGACAACAATCTCCGATCCTTTTCCTGTTAATGTTAATTTGACCGTCAAGAACGGCCGCGTCAGTGGACGGAGCGGTAGAGCTGCTGTTTCTGGGTCGTCTTCGCCGGTGGTGCAAATAAATGGACAGACGAAATTGTCCCAACAGCAGCATACTATAAGGAAACAGAGACGGTGCTGGTCGCCGGGGCTCCACCGGCGTTTCATTGACGCACTGCACCGACTCGGCGGATCTCAAGGTAAAAAATTCTTACAATTTTGATTCTCTGGAAATTTTACATCTGAGAATCAATTAATGGATCTATTTCAATTCCGCAGTGGCAACACCAAAACAGATAAAGGAATTGATGCAGGTGGACGGCCTCACCAACGACGAAGTGAAGAGCCATTTACAAGTAGGATTAACAAAAAAAAACATAAATTAATTTCTGGGTTCCTTTTAAATTCATCAATTTCTTATCGTAGAAGCCTTTTTGTTTGTGACGAATCTTTCTCGAAGCAGAAGTACAGGCTTCACGTTCGAAAATTGGCCCCGCAGGAAGGTTCAAGCGGCGAGGGGTGGATACCGGGAGAACACGAGGGCGAGCACCACTCAAAGACAAGTGGTACACTGGCGGGATCTCCAGATGGGCCACTCCAGGGCGGTGGGTCTGGAAAAGCTCTGTCCATAACCGAAGGGGAGAGTATGGAAGGGGAAGAAGATGCGAAATCGGACGGCCATAGTTGGAAGGGAAGGATTCAGAAACATGGATATGTGTGAGGAATTGGAAAAAGAAGATAGCTGAACGAATGGGGTGTTTCAGTTCCGACAAGTTTTGCAGAGAAATGGATACAAAATGGGGAATTTGAAATTTCTAATTTTGTAGACACGACAGAGTAAGTAGGGTAATAATTGTAACTTACAAACTTTTCTTCTTTGGTTATGTGTAGCAAGCAAGGAAGTAAGCATTGGATGATGAGGATGCTACTCCTAAAACTAAGCTTTTTGAAGCGTAAGTTATTTTGTTTCTTAAATTTTCAATGTTCATGG
Organism: Cucurbita maxima; assembly: GCF_002738345.1. Taxonomy (NCBI): domain Eukaryota; kingdom Viridiplantae; phylum Streptophyta; class Magnoliopsida; order Cucurbitales; family Cucurbitaceae; genus Cucurbita; species Cucurbita maxima. Next base: position 2,421,015 of record NW_019272020.1, read on the forward strand.
AGCTCGGAACAACAAATAAATCAACTATTTCACCCACATAACATCTTCTAGATATTTTATATGTATCATATCTATTATCCATGTGACAACTAATCCTACTGCTAGTAGATATTGCTTACCTAGTATATTGTCCTCCTTAGCTTTTCTTGCCCAACAGTACCTAGCCACCGCTAGCAGATATTGACCTTTCTGTTATAGACATTCTCCTTTAGACTTTAAAACGCATTCATTAAAGGAGGTTTTCACACCGATTGTTTTATGTAATGGGCACACTTCTATTCCTCTTTACCTCATTGTGAGTAATAGAAAGCAATTTGAGAGATGGGAATTTAAAAGAAGAGAATGGGAGTGGGACTGACAAAACAGAGAGCCACAGTCTGATTGTGAAGGCCTCTGCTCCATTGAGGAATTGATAAGAGAAGCTGCATTTCACGTGGATTCTCACCATGTTATCAAGCAGCCATGTGGTGGATGAGCATTTGTGAAGCACGTAGGTGCCATCTTCCCTTCCCCCAATTGTTAATGGAATATAGCATCATTCCATGAATATAGCATCATTCCATAAATAAAGCAATGGCGAACACAGGGACAAACTTTTGGCCCTCTTCTGGCATCGATCAAAGCCTTGGAGTAGTGGTGCAACTCATAATGCATGTTCTTCACATTGGGTTTTCATTTATACACTCAAAACCTCACAATCAACACTTTTATAGCTGCTTATTTTAAATTCAGGTGATCTTCTTTTTCCACGCCATTCTTAGGCTAGCTATTTTTTTTTTTTTTTAAAGATATTTCTCCACAATGTTGAGAGTGAGATTTGTTTGGTTTGACATGTTACTTATTGCCGAGTCTCACCGTTTAAAAACATGTTCGTTAGAGAGGAACTTTCACTCTTTTATAATGAATATTTCGTTCTTCTCTCAAACCGATGTAAGATTTCAAATAAAATATCTTCATAACTTTGAAAATTAGACCTTTATTTCAAGTTCATCTAATTTTATAGTATATTGTGTTTTTCATAGTCAAAACCGACTTTATGGATTGTATTTAATAATATGAACAATAAATTTGAGCCAAATCTATGCATCTAAATATGATAATCACACCTCGGTAATTGGAAAAAAGAAAAAAAGAAAACAAAAACAAAGACATTAAATTATGTCATTTAAGCAAGTATCTCTATACTAAACTTTGTCCCCTTAAATTTCTTATTTTTATTTTCGGATAATTGCAAAAAAAAAAAAAAAAAAAAAATGATAGTTTAATTTTGAAATGTTAATTTTGCCTATTTTGAAGAAAAAATCCCTAATTTTCAGTTCCTTCTTTCTCTTAGCTCGCGCGCACGGGTGTCCTCTGAAATCTTGCGACGGCGTTGATCCTTTCCTTCCACACACGGCAGCTTCTGGAATATATACATTTTTTTTCCTCCTATTTTCGTCAACTCCTCCGCTAGAAAACGCTCTTAGCTCTCGTTCACCGAGTACCCGCCGTCACTGATCGTTTTCCAGCCACTCTCTTCTCTTCTATTATTGTCTTACAGCAGACGCAAATCTTGAAAATTTTGTGAGAAAATTCCTCCGAGTTCACAGGTTAGAAAACATCATCTCTTTTACATACTTATATCAGTCTTGAATACTCCATTATAAAATAGCGACATTCTTAGATACTCCAGGACGGACCTTCGCTAATGTTCATAAGACATCGGGGTTTTTACCCAATTCTTCTTTGTGGCAGGAACTATGAGGGAAGTCGTGACTGTTCAAGTTGGAGAATTTGCGAACTTCGTTGGTTCTCATTTCTGGAACTTTCAGGTACACCCCTCCCCGTACTGCCCTATTATCCTCCATTACGTTTATTGCAAGTATTAGTGGAATTGATACTGTTAATTTCAATTTGCAAGTACTGAGCAATACTTCTTCAAGTTAAATTACTTGAATGATTCCCAACCACTGGGATTTTAAATTGTATATTTATTTTCTTTTCTATCCTTAATCATGCCAAGCTAAATAATTTACGTCATTCTTGATGGAAGGATGAGTTGATTGGCCTTGCTGCGGCCCCTCTTGGAGATGCTGTGTTTAAGAATCAACATCTTAATATGGACGTACTCTACCGTTCTGGTGAGACACAACAGGTGGAATATTTGACATTATGTTGTAAATGAAAAGAAGTTACACATCTTACAATGTTGTAAGCGTACTAATCAACATACAATGCGTAAATGTCTTCCTTTTAGTTAATGCAACTAATGTATTATTCCATGTGTTGATTAAGAGCTTCATTTTGAGACAAAGTACATCAGGTCTAAGTTTATATTTTCTGTAACAATTCATGCTTGCTTCTTACTCTCGGAATAGACTCTGGTATTTCCCAACCAACCATATGTGTCAAAGTTGTAACATATTTGTGCTAGGTTTTTTCTACCTAAATTAACTTTCTTCACTAATGGAGCTAATGTTTTGTCCTTTTTCCATCTGTTTCACTTTTTTTTTTTTTTCTATTCTCTGAATAATTTGCAGGGTGTACTTACATATACTCCACGCCTAGTTTCAGTTGGCTTTAAAGGTATGTTTCTGTAATCAATACTTGAGATCAACTTTGTCATAAAGTAATTTTATTTTTTTCTAGGTATTAGACAAGTCCAATGATGCTAATACAATTTTTGAGTTGCAAACCACCCCCACCCCTGGTTCCCTGTTACATAAATTATTTGCTTATGCATTCTTTCCCCACGATGTGCTATTATTTGAGTATTCATTTTTGGCTGTACACTTCCTTTGTTAGTTTTCTCCTTCATTTTTTGCCGCAACAATATGACTTATTATTATTGCTTCCTTTAAGTTTGTATACTCTTGCTGTCTTTAGAGACCGAAAATGGACTCTCTTCTTTACATGAACTGATTGACTTATAATATGCAGGAGGCTTAGGATCTGTAAGTGCACGTGGCACTCTATATAATGATGATGCGGATACACCATCTAATATTGTCACGTGGTGAGATCTTCATTATTGAAGTTGAAGAGTGAATATTTCACCCCTCACATTTAAAGACACCCATGACAACAATACATTAATGTGCATGCATATATGATATATGTATTCCAATTTATTCGACTTCTTCGTCTAAAAGATATGTGGACATAATTTCTTTTTCAATCGATTTTTCTAGCTAACAGCAGAAGCTCCTAGATCGATGGTTTTACATTGCTCTTATGTGGGAATCAGTGTGTAGATAGATGCACATATGTTTATATTAGATAAAAAGTTCTGACTTCTAAGGATATTCTTACATTATGAATTGACTTCTTGTTACTTACAGTTGCAGTGCAATGAACCAATAACTCCAGAAACCGTGTAAATTTTCCTATATTTATTCTTAGCACTTAGTTTTTCTATAACTTTCTAGCATAATGATCTTGGTTAAATTTTGTTTCTTCAATCAGGTAATGCACTATCTGGCCTATAACTTCATTTGAAAGCTTCATTATTATCTAATTTGAATTGTAATCTTGAAGTAAATTTCTGGTGCTTGATGAAATTGAATGTGTATTTTCTATTCTGCAGGCGTGGTAATGTTGCCACTCAGCATTCTGAATCATGTAAGAAAAACTTGTTCTTGCAAAGTTTATCTGAAGAAGAGCAGGAGAACGTAGTGAGTGGTCGGGGAGAAATTGAGGACAAGGATATAGTTGAATGCCTAGAAAAAGATGTCACCTTTTGGACAGACTTCTCTAAGGTTCACTACCACCCTCAAAGCTTATATCAATTAAATGGATTATGGATGGACGTTCAGGAGTTCGACAATTATGGAATTGGAAAAGAATCTCTCTCTTGGAGTTCGCAAGGTGAAGAAATCGATGAGAGGCTTCGTTTTTTTGTGGAGGAATGTGACCATATCCAAGTACGTGTTATCAATTTTTCTTTTTTGCTTTTTCCTTGTTGGCATTGTTCAAGTGTGGAATTCGAATCTACAACTCCTCTTTATATGCCATTGCATTGCTGTATTATGTTTGTTAGTTTTTTGGTTGGATATTAAACATTGGTACTTAATTTTTACTTGTTTCCAATCCTGAACTGTGAACTCCATATGCCACTGGGTCTTTATTATAGTCGATTCTTTACACCCAATATGATGGGACCTTTAATACAAAATTTGAGCTAGAATGGTTGCACTTTTCTTCCTTGTTGAGTAATGGTCTTTTGTTGATCCTTATAGGGTTTTCAGTTCATAGTTGATGACTCAGGAGGTTTTTCGGCAATAGCTGGGGATTTTCTTGAGAGTGTTGCAGATGAATATTCAAACACCCCAGTTTTACTTTACAGTGTTCGAAGTCCTAGCTCTTCTAACATGCTTCGTGAAAATAAGAAGCAGATAGTTTCTAGAAATCTCCATGATGCAGTTTCATTTGCAAGACTATCATCTTTTTGTCAGCTTTATGTGCCAGTTGGTTTGCCAAGTTTGAGCAGAAGTATGTGCCACTATGGCTGGAAGTTTTTCTTGCGTATCACTCTTTTGTCTCTACTTTTTTCCCTTTTGACATTACATAGCTGCTTAGAGTTTCAAGCTTGCTTTGGGAAACACTTCCGTTTTCTCATTCATTGTTTTGAAGTCAATAGATGCTAAGAATCTTGATCATCAGCAGCTCTTTCCTTTGGATAATAAATATAAGTTTTATTTTACAATTTGTTCTGGTGGAGATTCTCTTCTCTTCTCTAAGTTTCTTCTTTTTCTTTTTTTCTTCTTATCTTTTAAAAACATTTGAACCTTCACCCATTTTTTTTTCTCATTATTCTCTGTTATAATATTGATAATCGTTTTTACATTTATCAAGGCAAAGCTACCACGCATCTCTGCATTGATGACCAGAAGCCTTACCACTGTAGTGCTGTATATGCTGCTGCTTTACACTCCATTGGTCTTCCTTTACGAATGGAAGCCCATGGTGCAACCACAGATTCAAATTATGTTTCCGGTGCAGTTCATATCAATGACTTGGTAAGGATGTTAGCTGGGCAAGGTAGGCAAAATATGGTGGCCATTTTGGATGTTGCTATGCCGGCGCCCTCTGTCTTTGGTATATACTCTGCCATTTCTTTTTACTTTCCGAAAAGAACTTTTTTATCATTGGTCTCATGCTTCTTCTGCAATCTGTAATACAGGAAAACATTTGGGCCAATCATTCTTGGAAAATTTGCAGCCCTTGACACCCGAGGTAACAGAAGATGCAGAAGATTTGCAGGCACTGGAATACATGGCCGTGCATGGAGTGTTTGGATCGGGTATGTATTACATTAAATTATTACCAGGTATTCTCATAAGGCTTAGTCAAGATGCACTGGTTCCGCATTTGAAGACGTGTCTTCAAAACTATCTTGTTAGAAGGAAATATAGAATATGTGACATCTCAATTTAACGGTAAACTAAAATGTTGTCATGTCATTGTTCTAACTCGATTTTACCTCTTTAGGAGGGGACCGGGCTTCAGTCTCCGAAGTAAAGGATGAAATTTGTGCTGCTTATGAAGGGGAAACAGTAAAGCCAATGCACTGCCATCTATCAACAGCTCAATGTCCTCTGCCTATACCCTTGCCTTTCCCTTCAATCTTTGGAAACCTGATTAGCCAACATGGTCAATTGTTGACCACTCCAATCTCGGGTGCTTTGTCGAGGGGATCCCTTGACGTGCATTCCATTCCCATTGCAGCTCGGCTACGTTCTAGCAGTGCTATACTGCCATTTTTAGAGAGAAGATTAACGAGTCTTCTAAGACATGGAACGGTACAAGGATCGTCTGCGTCGTCATTGCTTAGAAGTTGGGGGTTTGGAAGAGAGGAGGTAGAAGACATGGGAGAGTCACTTTCAAAAATGGTTTTGGCGCTAAATCCACATCCACTATCCTCGTCTGATTCTGATTGAGGTATGTACGACTGTTATGAAATTGAAAATGTAGAAGTTTGTGAGAGTGGGATTGTAGTAGTCTGTCTGTTTGATTTATAGTCATGAACTCAGAATGATGAAATGCACACGAGAATATGGGTTTTTATGTGATTCTTGACATCATGTAGCTAAGGATTTTAGAAACGGGCAGCAAGAAAGGTCAACTGTCAAGCTGCCTGCTGTTTTGTTGGATTTCATGTCATGGTTGTGCTTGGGTCTGATTATTAGTGTAGCATTTTCTTTTCTTAGAAATGATTAGTCTGGCTAGCTTTGTTTAAAGATGTATACAGGAACATAGATTAAATGTTTTCTTGATGAGTTTTAGTTGATATATTATGAAACTAATTATGTTGACTATGAACTAAGTATGAAGTAAATAAAAAATATAACTAAACGAAAGCTTAGTAGACCGAAAGACTAGACTTGCTCAGACTCGGGATGATATGAAATCTTGTTCTTTTTTTTCCTTCAAGAAGATGACTTGTAAATCTTAATCTTAGGATATTGTGGCAAGACATCCGAATGATGACCCTAAGTTTTTGTCTTTTTTTTTTATTTTTTTATCTTTTTTAATAATAATTCTATTGATTTATTAATGTTGTGAGTTCTAGAATAGAGTTGGTCGATATGAGTTCTAGAATGATGACCCTAAAATTGACTTTGACTTTTCCATATTCCTTCTAATTCCGACCCATCTTTTCTAAACCAAATTTCTCATACTAATACTAAAATAGTTATATCTTTTAAGACCCAATTTCTGATACTGACGAAAAAATGTGACAATAATCGGGAACTAAATTGTAAAGATGAAAGTTTAAATATTAAAATTAGGGAGACATCAAATGTGAGATGAATTAATGTTCCAATCATATTGAAGAAAAAAATATGTATATAAATTGGGAGTGTAAAGTCTTAATTAAGACGACTTGAATTTAGGACATCATCAACACAATCATGTGCTGTCAAAGTCTACTATAATTTTTGGGTCAACGAAATTAATTTTATTCCATATATACTTTTAGTGAAATGGTTGTTTTAATTCACCAGTATTTATCAATCTCTTTTATTAATTTTTATTTCAAATTTTCTAAATTATTAATCGGGGAAAAAATATATTTCATGTAGTTGAAAAACAGTCGACATGCATTTAATTTATCAAATTGTTATTCATCCAATAATATTATAAAGAATTAAATATTGAGACAAAATTTGTGAATAATTTGTTTGTTTATGTGGGAGTGGAAGCCTGTTAGGAGTTTTGATTTTGTTAGAGGAAGAGCTCATTATTGGCCTCTCAAGGGAGACCTTCTTACCGTTTGGCGTGGAGGGAAGTTGCAACCCGCGTTCTTCCTCCTCCTCCATACCCTTCCCATTTCATGATTTAGATTACCGTGATTGATTTATCACCATGGGTTGGTTGCGCAACATCTCCTTTACTTCTTCCTCCATGGTGAGGATTCCGGCCACTGCCACCGGTGACGATTCCCCGACCAGAAAGGCTACTACCAGAGACTCCTACAATCATAATTATCGGGGAGTTGTTTGGCGTTTTGGCGCCTCTAAACATTCCCGCCATAGGAAGCTTCGGAACTTAAGCGGACGTGAGGGTGCCGCTGCTTCTTTGGCTAAATGGTCCGATACTACGCCCGAACCCGACTCCTTGTCGCGACTGTCGAGTACTTCTGATGAACATGCCGTGCCCTTGCCGCTCCCGGAGGTTCCCCCGGTATTTCAGCGTCGTGAAGGGATCTCGAATTCGAATTCTGCTTGTGGAGACGGGGATTGTCCTCTTCCGTCGCCCAAGGATTGGCATGGCCGAGGCGGGGACGACCGTGATGTTGATAGATGTAGAACTGCACCTTCTCTTAAGATTGGAGGCAGGGATTCCATTGGCACTCCGATTAAAAGGTACCCGAACTGGAATGTCCTTCCTTCTCTGTACTCCTAACGTCGTCAAATGCCGTATTTTATGCTTTTTCCATTTCTCGGTTATGCTTGTAGCTTTTTGAGTTTGACCTCTCTGTTTCTAAATTGAAGACTATTTGAAGCTACTGTGAGCTGTGGGTGTATGACTTTGAACTTTTTAAAGAATTGCACAGCGTAGTGGATAAGGCACCAATGACCATTTCAAGGATCAATAGTTCAATCTTCCACCTGCAATTGTTGAGCTAAAAAAAAAAATCCTTTGTTAAAATGTTAACCGCTATGTTTATTGTTTACACTGTTTAGTGCGTCTCTGCTGTGTTCTCGTGCTCATTTGCATCGAGGTTTCAAAAAGTTTAGGGAAAGCTTCGTGTCTTTTTTTTTGGCACGAGTGTTACATGAGCCGTGTTGGTTCTATGCTTCTTGTTCCATTCTTGTTTATTGAGGATGGGATAAGTCGGTGTGATCTTATTGATATGCCTTGCTGTTTGGACAATGTTGATATTGTATCGTGTTCTGTGTTTCCACTATAACTTTATACTTGTTATTATGACCAACACTTGCTCTCAAATTTAATGAACCAGTATATCTGATTCTGGGGAGAGGCAGAAGAAAGAAGATCAGATTGGGACAAGGTCGTCTGGGAGGGTGAATCAATATGCCAGACGCTTTCCTGAAGCATCTCAGAATAAATTTTGGATTGACGTTCCCTGTAGGAGTGCTCCTACTAGTCCTTTTGCAAGTCCTACACTCAGTCCCCAAAGAAATAGTGACAGGAACCTTTCAAACTCCCATCATGTGGCTCCATTAGAATATCAAGGCTGGTCTGCACCTGAGCTACCATCCTCAGCAATGATGCGGGGGGTTCCTCCTGCATTCTTTGATGGCTCCACTCTTAGCTCTGAGAGTTCTCCCATGCATAGCCCAACAGGTAGAAATCCCCACCAAGATCCCAGAAGTCCAACAGGAGCTTCATCTCCATTGCACACCAAGATTTCCCTTGAAACACATGCTCTGCGTCGTGAAGGTTCTGGTCCTGTCAGTGTCCACCCATTACCTCTTCCTCCTGGAGTACCAATGCCTTCGTCGTCAATCTCAATGACTTCACCGTCAATCCCAACGCCTTCACCATCAACCCCAACGCCTCTACCATCAACCCCAATTACAGAAGCTAACACTAAAGCTGAGCCAATCTCAATGAAAAATCAATGGCGGAAAGGAAAACTTATTGGCCGGGGCACATTTGGAAGTGTTTATGTTGCAAGCAACAGGTATATGAGTTTCGTTGGCATCTTCTGTTGTCATTTGCTTCTGGTGACTAACTATGTTTTCCCCCCCTTTTTACTCCCCCAAAGAGAAAATGGAGCTTTATGTGCAATGAAGGAAGTTGAATTATTTCACGATGATCCAAAGTCAGCTGAATGTATAAAGCAATTAGAACAGGTAATTTTTTTTTTTAAAAAAAAAATTGAGTTGTGGTCAACTGTTTAATAAGCATAGTTGGCACTCCTTAGTTTTTTGTCACAAACCCTTTGTTTTTTTTGTGTCTGGAGGAACTTTCTTATATGATCGGAGGTTTTCCTTTCAACTGTTTTCATATTATTGACCAACTCTTGGCTAACAAATTATTGTTTAAGCTGGTAAACATGTTTAAAGTATGGTTCCGAGATTAAATTGTTTAAGTGTTTAGTTTTATTTTCTAACATCTTTACTCTCATTAAGAATCCAGTTTTTTTTTTTTTTTTTTTTTTTTTTTTTTTTTTTTTTTTTTTTTTTTTTTTTTTTTTTTTTGTAATTTATAATTTGGATTTATCTAAATAAGATAAGAAATTAAACCAAAGATTCGCAATAATTTATTATACTTTGTTTATTCAGTGAAAGTGATACATGTGGTGTGATTAACAGTTGAGTGAATCTAGTACCATATTATTTGGTGTTGTACGACTCTGTATCCTTGTTTATGTAGTGCCTTAGAAATGATCCTTCCTACGAGATATTACCGCTACTAGAAAACTTAATGGACTAGTCTCGTTAAGGATATGAAGATAATAAATTCTAGATGTATGTTTTGTTCGTCTTTTCTTCATGTTATTTGGTATTAGCTAACCAGGAGTCTCTTTGAAAAATTGAAAGTATGACTATCTGACGTCCTACTTGCTAAAACCTGATATTTAAAATAAAAAGTTTTTCTGTAACATATGCTTTATTGAGGCAGGCTTTAGTTTGGCTCATGTTATGCTTAAATGCTGCCATCGGCATTCATCATCCAAATGGAGTTAATGCTCTGCTATTTTAAAATATGCCATAGCTTCATATTTGTCCTCTGATGGCAGGACGACATTTGATGCTGTTTAGTTTTACCTCTCTTCTTCTAACTGTCACAGGAAATCAAACTTCTGAGCCAGCTAAAGCATCCAAATATTGTCCAGTACTATGGTAGTGATATTGTGAGTACTTGTTTTGCTTGTTACGACATTTCAAAGTTGTTCATTTTTTATAATCTTATAACCAAATATAATTCTTACTCTGGGGTCTATGTAGGTTGAAGATCGATTATATATTTACCTGGAGTATGTTCATCCTGGTTCAATTAATAAATATGTTCGTGAACACTGTGGAGCCATGACAGAATCTGTTGTTCGAAGTTTTACTCGTCACATCCTATCAGGATTGGCCTACTTGCACAGTACAAAGACGATACATCGGTAGGGAACATTCGTGTTGATTTGTTTGATACAAAGTCTTGAAGTTGACATGTAAAATCAAGATGACCACAAATATTCTATTGAAAATAAGAAATAAATACTTGAATATTTAATTTCTATCTTCAGTTAGTTTAATCGTGGAAGAAATAATTATGATCAATGGTCTGTAAGCTTATATTATGTTTATGTGACGATATCTGTTTGGAGATTTAATTTTTCCCTCATACAGGGACATTAAAGGTGCTAATTTGCTTGTAGACTCTTGTGGGGTTGTCAAGCTTGCTGACTTTGGAATGGCTAAACATGTAAGTTTGAGATCGAGTGCCAATTGACTTCTACTATTTCCCCCTTCTTTTAGTATTTGCTACCTTTTCCCCTCTAATTTCTGAGTTTTTTTTTTTCCAAATATATCCATACATTTTTATAAATCAACGGCATTTTTCTCTATGGATTTGGTGTATATATTAGATTTGCTGAAACCATGGTCTCATGTGTGCACTGCTTATATACTTGTCACTTTAGGTAAATAGGTCTTTCAATTTGTGTAACATTAGTATCTAGGCACTCTCAACTTTAGTATCATTGTCACACAGTCTAAGAATTGGAGAAAAAGAAGTCATTTTTGTTTGCAAGGTACTTACACATTTGTTGCTGCATGATCGTAGGCATTAATATGACTTTCAATTGCTGTTAAGAGACTTTTTCCCCTTTTTAGAACTAGACATGAATGATGCTGATGTATATCTCTACAGCTTACAGGACAAGTTGCTGATCTCTCTTTAAAGGGAAGTCCATACTGGATGGCTCCTGAGGTATCTTTTTATTCCTACATTAGATGGGTTCTTGGCTTATGGTTTCTCTTAATGACAGCGATCACTTGAAATATTAGGTCAACTATATGACTTTATATAGTTGGATTGGCTATTTATAGATGAGGGATGTGATTAAAATTTGTCTTTTCCTGCAGCTCCTTCTTTCTGTGATGCAGAAGGATAACAACTCTGATCTTGCCTTAGCTATTGATATTTGGAGCCTTGGTTGCACTATTATAGAAATGTTCACTGGCAAGCCACCTTGGAGCGACTATGAAGGGGTAAGTGTTGGATAACTTGGCATGTGCTTGTAACTGCATCAACACGGATAGAATTTTTATTTTTATGACTCATATGCATTTGATGAAAGTTGAGCGGTGGAAGAACTTATATCTGCACCACCAAGGCACCAAGATTTCTTGGTTGCTTGGTTTCGAAACTCTAAACTTTATTAGGTAAATATGACACATTAACTTTTCTCCACCCTTTGTTCTGCGCTTTTCGCACCTAGAGCAGGTATATGTGTAACGTAGTAAATGTATGTTTATTCTGGACCTATTGTCAGCTTATCATTATTCCATAGCGTACAAAAGACATTGCCGACCCAACAGAACATTTTATTTGCATGTTGAACCAATAATTGGTAGATATTTTTTGAGTTCGGTAGATTTTACTATTTGGTTGGTGGTTACAAGTTCATCTGTTAATACAGGCTGCAGCTATGTTTAAGGTAATGAGAGATACCCCAACAATACCTGAATCATTATCATATGAAGCCAGAGATTTCTTAAAATGCTGCTTTCAGAGAAATCCTGCAGAGAGGTCGACTGCTGCCATGCTGCTTGAACATCCATTTATAAAAAACTTGCAACATCCAGATGCTCCACCTTGCTATCAGGCCATTGCTAGATCGAGTTTGATGGTAAACTTAACATAGTTACAATAGTCCCCTTCCACCCTGCTTAACCTGTCATTTTTCGTTACAGTGTGGTTTATGATGCCATGATAAATGCTACAGCCCAAGTAAACAATATTCAAGTAAACTTGATCAGTCTTCCATGCTTCCAAGCTCACAAAATTCCAAGGGAATGTAAGCGGCCGAGAGGCAAGAATTGCCTTTTGCCTTGCTCTCCACTTCTCATTTGTAATTGGACCATGAATGTTAATGCATTCATTACAATTCTTTGTATGACTCTAGATTCATACATTATTGTTTTATTCTTTCCCAGTGTGATTGGCTCACTCTCTCATCATGAAACCTCTGACTTAACTGTAATGTCTCGTCATTCTCCCCGTTCTACCCTTGAGGCTCTTCCAGTACTGTCACCTCCATGCTTAGTTCACAATGTGCACCATCTCAGTTCCCCTGCAAATGCACTCGGCGTTGTAAATCAAACAAATAAGAAGAGCCACACACTAATTTAGCCGGGAAGTATAATGGTTGTACCAGGCCTGCCTCTGGCTTTGTTTGAACCTTCCATCGATGTGCGTTTGACACGGGTGGCTAAAGTATAAAATCAGCATCATGACAAGAAGCCAGATTCGGGTGCTGCGTCTAGTAGGCGAGTTTCTGACATAGATTGTTACTAACACATGTAGTTGTCTTCTTTTGAAATGGAATAGCTTCTGGTCTGGTCGTTAACTCCACAATGGGAGTTGAGAAACAATTTTGTATACTGTTTTTTTCTTCTCATTTTAGAGCCTCAGTTATGGCAATATCCACCTGTCATTCCTTGGTGTTGGCGTGGGAAAATCACCACTTCCATGTACCACTTCCATGTACCACTTCAAACTGAATTTGTAGATATTAGAGTGGTATGATAATGGAATCATATGGTCGAACAGAGATTCCATTGAAATTTTCTTAGTTTAATTGCGATGGATATGCAATTCTCCTTGTGATCATGTCTTCCCTTTGTTTCCGCTCCTGTACAAGTTTCCCATCTGCACTTCAAAAAGTTGGTGATAAAAAATGATTGCATATTTTAAAAATTTTCGTTTAGCTTAGAAGATGAACTAGAAAGTCTTATGGAGGTGTAGACACTATTGTTCAACCAATCAAACCGTGCAAAGTTGAGCTGTGGTCTTAAGTAGAAGGACCAATCTACTAAATATGATCTAAGCGATGAGGGAAAAAAGACAAAAAGGAAGAGAGAGAAAGAGAGTATGAAGAAATGTCATTTTAGCTTTTGTAGTTTTTTTATTTTTTGCTTATCATTTTTCAACTGAATTGCCCCAAGAAAGTGCCTTCATTTGGCAGTGGTGGTGGAACCACGTGAAGTTCCATCATTCGAACCCGATTCTGCTGACACAGATTAGAGAGAAAAAAGAAAGAAAGAAAGAAAGAAACAGAGAGAAAGATGGAAGCTCCAGCTCCACAAGCAATAGAGGTTTCCAGCAAGAACCTTGGGGTGGAAGAAGATGAGCAAGATAAAGCCCTCAATGAGTGGTAATCTTTCAGTGTTTCTCACTTTCTGTTCTTCCTCTTCAGTGATTTAAATCTCCAAATTAATGGGTTATTGGGTGTTGCAGCTGTTCTTGCTGCTATGACTGCTCCCAAAGCTGGCTTGATTTCTTGTGCTGTTCGGATGTGTGTGGGTGTTAGATGGTAAAGTAATTGGAATTTGTCCACAAATTCTGAGACGACGATGCTACAGCCTGCAGTAGTGAAGATCAGGAAGCAGGAAGAATATGTTTTTTGTTTACTGTTTTACTCTCACTCTGTTCTCCCTAGATTTCTTTACCTCCCTTTTCCTTTCTTCTTCAGCTTAGACTTCCTTCATCTTCTTGTTTACTGAATTCAATCTAAATAAGCTACTTACCAAACTCTTTCTCCTCTTTATGACTTTCTTTTCCTTCCTTCACTTGAACGGGTAGAGATTCCATCCTTTAATCTATGTATCAAAGCTATTTATCAATTGAGCTCAAGTCCGATTGGCTATAATTTTGTGATACTGGAAATTTTGATGAACTGAAACATCATAATTTTACGGTTTAAAGCTACAATGGATTTCATTCCCTATCAGTTTAACTCATTGCAGCATATGAAGAGGTAGATTAGATGTTTGAACCTGTCAAGTTCACTCGCTAACAAAATGAACGAAAACTCCATTTGTCGTACATTTTTTCACAAACTACATTCGAAAGAGAGCTATTTTGAGAATAGGATAACTAAGAAACATTTAAAAGAATTGGAAGTTACTGTATATACTAACAAGATACACCTACTTTTTCGGTGGCTCAACCATCAAAATTTCACAGTCAAGTCTATTTTGCTAAATAATACATGTTAGTGATGATACAGTATATTGGAAGGGCTCATGTTGGTCTGTAGGGATAGTTTTCACTCTTAGGAGCGAAGACAAAAGTTAGAACATCATCATTTCGGTAAGGTTTTTTAATTTTGTTAACAAAGAATCAATATTAATTCGTATAAAAGCAAATTAAATGCAGAAATTTCAACTCAATTGCTTTCAGACTACTACGGTCTAAAAGCAGAAAGATAGAAAGAAAGAAGGCCTTTATTCATCAGAAATCAATAAAGCATGATGCCCTTGACTCTAGAAGAACACAAGTCATCCATTTTCCCCATATCACTTTTGAAATGTTTCTACTCAAACAATAATTCTACAAAGAAAATGGTAAAGTTTGAATCAATACTGTATAACGCAAATGGAAGTTTTTCTTCATAGACCACACAGACATTCATGAATATGATTCATTGGAAATTCATATAATAATCTTCATATTGAACCATACGTCATAGTGAGAAAAATGGGGTTTATGGTTTCTGTGGTCTATATTGCTCGGAGGATAAGCAGAGGTATTTCCTATGGTCGGTCTGCTTGGTAGAGTCTGATTCAGCAGCACAGATAGCAGCCAAGTTGGATACCAACTTTCTGCTAAAGTTGTGAATTAAGTCATTAGGTGCAGTGCTCAAATAGCTATCTACTCCCACATTCCCAGTTTTTAAATTGCGTTAATGGATCATAGACGCCTATTCCTTTACCTTTTCTGTGCATGGCATCAACTCCTTTTAGGTCCTTATATGCATATTCAATGAAACCATTCATATTCTTCTGCCTCCCCCATTAGTTAAAGTCCATATATTAATAGAAAATTCCTCTTCCTTAGCATGATTCCTGGCGTTGTGCCTTGTCCTATCTTCCACTATTGGACTACTTACTGATGGGAAGGCATTTGGTGGCAGCCCATTATTGGAAACGAATAAAAAATGGTGAGCCTTTGAGTGCAGGTTTTTCTTCACCTGATTGGAATCAAGTCAAACTTGGGAGTGTTGTGTTGTAGATTACTTATTATACTCTTTTTATCCCTTCTTGAAATGGTGAGCCATGAAAGTGTGATGTGCATCACCTTACCACTATATCAATTTTGAGTTTCAACGAGATGGGGTCTGCCTTAGCTCTAACAAAATGGTGGGTTGTACCAAACTCAATCCAAAAAACTATATTTTGAGTGGCTGAGCCACTAATTATATTAGACCTGCAATAAACTGTCATTCTTGCATTCTTTTTCTGTATATAAATAGCTGCTATTCCACACTGATTCTAATACAAAATTAGCAATCATTTATTGTTTCTGCTGCTTCCTCAGATCTATTATACAGACATGAAGGATAACTCCTCCAAACTTATTGTTTTCTTGCTTATAAGCTTCGTTTTCTTGAATCACCTCCTTGTGTCCTCACAACTTGATTATAGATTCTATGATGACTCGTGTCCCAACCTAACAAGGATTGTCAGATATGGCGTCTGGATGGCAGTTTCTAACGATACTAGGATGGCTGCTTCTCTCTTACGCCTTCATTTTCATGATTGCTTTGTCAACGTAATCAATTTTTCTGGATGATCATAGAGTTGTTTTTTTAAAAAAAATCTGTTTTTTAGAACATATATGTAAACTTGTTTGTTTCTGGTGTAGGGATGTGATGGATCATTGTTGCTTGATGACACTAGCTCATTTAAAGGGGAGAAAAATGCATTGCCAAATATGAACTCAGTTCGAGGCTATGAGGTCATTGATGATATAAAGGCTGTTTTAGAGAGAGTCTGCCCATCTGTCGTGTCATGCACTGATATAGTGACTCTAGCAGCTAGAGAGGCTGTCTACCTTGTAAGCAAATTTGTGGCTCACACATCTCTCTCAAACATCATGATTTTGTGTCTTTCTGAACCTTTCCTTTTCAGGCTGGAGGACCCTTTTGGCCCATTCCACTCGGTCGGCGAGATGGCACGACAGCAAGCGAGAGTGAAGCCAATCGGCTGCCATCACCGTTGGAGCCATTGGAGAATATCATTGCAAAATTCACTTCAAAAGGGCTTGATGTAAAGGATGTTGTCGTGCTCTCAGGTCACCTTTCTTATGCCCCATCTTTGTACTTCCTTCAGCTTTAGATTTACAATTCTAACCATCCTGTCCCCGACTGATGTTCAGGTGCACACACTTTCGGGTTAGCTCGGTGCATGATGTTCAAGCATAGGCTGTTCAACTTCGATGGCTCTGGCAATCCTGACCCAGAACTAGATGTCATGCTGCGACAGAATTTACAGAGCGTCTGTCCCAATCAAGATGATTCCAACGACAAACTGGCCCCCTTGGACACGTACACGATCAGCAGGTTTGACAATGTGTATTACAGAAACTTGGTGAACAAGTTGGGACTTTTGCAGTCAGACCAAGCTCTGATGAAACACAACACAACTGCTCCGTTGGTGGTGAGCTACAGCAGGTACCCATACCTGTTTAACAGGGACTTTGGAGCATCAATGGTGAAGCTGGCCAATACTGGAGTCCTTACAGGCCAAAATGGGGAAATTAGGAAGAATTGCAGGGTGGTGAACTAGAAGATAATATGCTTTTTGTAAATTAAACCAAACTCAACTCTCTTTCAATAATAGAATGGCTGTTGGCAAGTGTTGTTGATGATTCTGCTGTTGCTTTCTAGAGTTTTGTTTGACTGAGTAGCTGAAATTTGGGCCTGTGTTCAGCCCAAAATCTCAGCTTCTTCTGACACTATTGGAGGGTAACTGCCCCATAGATATTATCTGGTTTGTCGCCTGTAAAGCATTGTTTAGGGTTTATGTGGGGACCAGAATCAGATCTGTTCATTCCTGTCCTACTGAAGCAGTCCCTAGGATCCAAATTTTATATTCACCTTATCCGTCTGGTTGACTTTACATTTCTCTTCATTATTTTATATATAAATATTTGAGAGTCAAAGAGTGTGAAATTAAAAAAGTAAATAAAATGAAGGTACGGTTGTGTAGGAAGCAAAGGGGAAGAAGGGGGGAAAGACAGCCGTTTTTGGGAACTAATTATTAATAAATTAGAAAATGGATATACACTGATTAAATTGTGCATTGCATTTTTTAAAGAACAAAAATCGATATTTATTGTACTTATCTTCATTCTGTATTGTAACTGTGTGTTCTATGTTTAGTATATGAACTAAGCAACACATTCAACATTCGTACAGCATTGAGGATCGGAGGAGTGAAACACAAACCTAAAAACTAATCAAATCAAAACATGAAAAGGTTTATGTTTCATCTGTGTAACAGCATTCTGAAGCTGAAATTATATGGCATTACTTGCACTAATTGGGAGACAGCCTCTCTTCCTTTCCTCTCAACGCATTTAACTGCTTCAATTCTCAGCTCATTTGGAAGCTGCAAGCAAACCCAATCCAACAGTGATTCCAAATCCTTTGCGAAGTCAAGTAAGTACCAATCCAAGACCTTTGGAATCATCAACTTGTTGTTTGTCTTTGAAATCCCAACTGCTGCCTGTAAATACTCCCTCTTGGCTACTTCTAACTCCTCTTCAACTTTAGATCCTGTGTACACTCTCACCTTCATTTCACACCAACTTATAGATCAGTAATATTTGATTCAAAGACGATATCTCTATTGGTAAGAGGCTTTCTATATGGAGTTCGAAGTAAAATCCTCAGCGGAGTTATATTAAGATGATGAACAATATCGTAACTAACTTCCATGTGTAAATGTAGCATACTTACAGCAGGAGACGACCAGCTTCCACAGCAGAGTGCAAATGTGATCAAGGGTTCGGAACATTCCAATCCGAACAAACTGCGTGCTCTCATCTCGTCGTTCTTTACTGCTTTTGGACAGGTCTGAGGTTTATCGACGAAAATGCAGCAATTACTTAGAATCTGAAAGACTTGAGAAGAATACTGGGAAATGTGGGTGTTGGAAAGGATAGACTTACGAACTTCAGATGATAAGGAAGCCTCAAGATGAAATGCTCAATTGTTAGTGCATTTAGAAGGTGTCCTCCCACAACAATTGTTGCCTGTTATAGAACAAAACTTTCCAATTTGAATGTGATGAACAACAAGAATCCGACCGAGTTTAGGCTTACTTTTAAAGTCGAGAATCTAAGAGAACTTAATGGAATTCAGGTCTGTCTTTGATGGTGGAAACAAGATGATTACCTTTTGCATCAATGTTACAACTCTTTCATGAGTCTCAGGTATGCCCTGCTCTATAAATGCCTGAAGTCACACAATGCAGCTGCATTAGTTTCTTGATTAAGGCCACTAATTAACAAGTTAACGAAGATTTTTATATTGAGCAATCCTCCTGACATATAATGGTGCATTGGTAGCTCACATTCATCATGCAGGAATTGTAGGTGTTGATCCAGAAAGCTAGCTTTTCCTGATGGCTAAGACCTGCCAAGTTCACCGAGGCGAGTCTTCGGAACAAGTTTCTGCACGTTTGTTGAATTGCTTCATTAAGTTAATAAAACTAACAAAAGTTTTCCGACAAGACAAGACAAGACATCCAGAGAACTTACTTGAGTCTATGAATTACAAAAACTGCGTTAGTTGAACGGTTGAAATTCACAGAACTAGCTTCGATTGGACAAAGATGTCTGTAGGAACCAATGTCCCTCGGTTTGAAATCTGAACCGACATCGTAAGGATCTTGCAACTCTGCTGGTCCATTTGATGTATGAGCATCTGATGAGTCCAAAGCTTTGTCTTTTGATGAACTCAGTCTTATGAAAATGGAAGATAAACACTTCACAATGTCCTCTGAAATTTTGTTTGGTGAGCTACTAGCCTCTATATCATCACACAAACTTGATGAATTGTCCTTTGCTCTTTCTCGTTCCAGTCTAAACTCCAGCTGGAACATTAGAAGGAAGTTAATGAGTAATTTGAAATTTGTTCAGGTGAAGATAATTCAATATGGTAACAAGCAAAAACCTGAGATTTCAAAGGAGACTTCTTCAGTGGGCTTATAATTCTATCAACTTTCTTTTCTGGAGATGGCCTTTTTTTCACAGTATTTGTATATGACTGATTCTCTTTTCCCAGCCCATCTTCTGGAAGAAACAAAAACGAACTCGATTTCCCGGGAACTTGTTTCCCATTGGCGAACCTGTTAGAACAGTTACCATTACGATCGAAGAAGTTGTCGTTCGTCGATAGCTTTCGACTTGAAGAACATCTGGCCAGTGAAGGCTGCAGCCTGGCTGTTGAGTTTGCAGAATTGAACTCATTTTGGCAATATGACTTCGTTCTCCGATGCTTCGAGACTCTTGTCGAGACAGGCTCCATTGTGTCTATGGAATTGTCTGAATTCCTTGAGGAAGATGATACATATACAGCTTCCTGATAGAGTCCTTGTCTGAAATTCACAACCTGTTCTTCTAGCCTTACAACCTCTTCCTCTAGAACAGCTACTTCAGCTAGAAGTTCTAGTATCTGCAACAAGGGAGGAAAAACAGGAATTTTAAAAATTGAAGTGATTTGAATCCAACCCTTTTCGATTCTTTGTATGAAGAAGAGAGATAAAGGATGTAATATCTGAAATTGGCAGGTTTTACTAACATAAGGAGGGAGATATGGAGGAAGACGAGGGAGGGCTCCTAGGGGTCTAGTAAATGCTCTTTCTAATGCCTTATGAACATTCTCTTCATGTCTCAGCTTCTTCTTCAGCTTATCAACCTGAAAATTTCAAAATAACTAAACCATCAAAGACAAAAAACACAGGCATTTATCCCTAAAATGGCAGCTGGAGAAGGACATAATTACATCTTGTAGCAATGCTATTTTTCGTTCTCTGTTTAATTTGCGGCGATTTATGGTACTCCCAGATTTGTCATTCCCCATCGTCTTGTTCCTCTCTAACTTCTTCACCTTCTATACAAATTCAGCAAAGGAAACGCGATCACAAAAGAATATGAACATAATGTGCATTAGAAAGAACAAGAACGGCAATCATTTCAGAATGAACATAATGTGCCTAAAACCACACAAATCGAAATGCAGACCAGAAAGCAATTTAATAACTAAATTCACCTTGTCATGATTAAGAGTTTTGACGGTTTGAATGCTGTCGCGGACTCTGGCATTCATCTTTTACTTTTGCTGGGAAAAGAGAAGGAATTCCACCAAAAATCAATATTGCCACAACCCAAAAACAAAAAGAAAAAGAAACAGAAGCCGAAATGGATCAAAACAGTAAAACCCGAAAGAGAGCGCTTATGTACAAAGTATAGAGCGGGAAACTCAAAAGCAGAGGACCCAGAAATCGAACAAGTGTGCGTTTTAAAAAAGCAATGGTGGGTGTATGAATCTCGAAGAGAGTGAAGGGAGAAAGCAGTAAAAGGCCGGCAGATGAAGATACACAAAACGACGAGGTTTGGAGCTGAAAAAGGCGCCTTCCAAGAAGAGAGATTGCAGAGAGGCAACACAACACAACACAACACAACACAAAACCCATATGCAAATCATAGCAATAAACAATTGGGCAAAACCCAAATCTTGAAACAAAAAATAATGTAAAATATAACATGGGTTTCATAATATATATATATATATATAGTCCAGAAGTAAGCCATAAGCAAACTAAGAGAGAGAGAGAGAGAGAGAGAGCGTGGCATTACACAGAACTTCAGACTAGCAATTGTTGCAGGGCAAAGCATCTTTTTTTCCTTGCTGTGAATATATAAGCTTTTTTGTGCCAATGAAAGAGAGAGATAGAGAGAGAATTGTCGGAAGGCGTTTGGCGCACAGCGAGTGACAAAGCAGGGATTGTCCGAAGCGCTTTTGGTGTCCCAAGGCAGAGGAAAGAGAGAGAGAGAGAGAGAGAGAGAGAGGCTCTGTTTGCAGTAAACTCTGAATAAAAATATCATCTTTTTGAGTTAAACTTAAACCCCTTTTAATCTCCTTCTCTCTCTGTTTTTATTTGGAATTATTGCTCATCACATTCTATTTCCTAAGCTTTTTAATTACCATATCATTGTCTGTCTTTTATCTTAGTTCATCAATATGCTTTTTGGTTGGAGGAGGCCCAGCCACGAGCTGCATCCACACTGTTCACAAACAAAGCTTACATCGTCCCTTTTGGTTTTAAATTATTTATAGGACATATCACTTCTTCTATCTTCCATTCCTTTAGCTTTTTTTTAAAGTTTGAAATGTCTGCTTTTGATTTCTAGGTTCCAAAAACTGTGAAAAGAAAAAGTCTATGTGAATTCACTATCATCATGGTCTAAATCAGTATAAATCAGTAGGTGTCTAACCAATGAGATTATAATAGATTCAATCAAAAATGTTTCATCTTTTTTTCATGCTCTAGTTCATGTTTCATGTTGTTGCATAAATGACTCGCATGTTGCACAATATAGTTTTTCGTATATGATGATAACTCAGTTCAAATTTGAATAAAAAAACATAAAAGATGATTAGCTTAATAAAATATAATTAAAACAAGGAAGCAAAGAAGAGACAGCCGTCTGCGTACTAATTAACCATCTTAAATTGTTTTCAAGTTATTAAATTGTCAAAAAAAAAAAAAAAAAACATAGTTCTATGTCCAACTCTAAAAATATAAACGATTCCCTTCTCCTATTCTTTTTCTTTTTCTTTTTCTTTTTCTTACAAAATATTGCAATTTAAAGATATATATGTGATCCAGTTAGATCAAAGCTATCTTTTTTTTAATAAAAAAGAAAAAAGAAAGCCACTGGTCCCCTATTAATGTATGGAAAAGAAAATTGAGAAGAATTAAAAGAAAGCACATTATGCTTGGTTGTGAATGGAACCAAAGTGAGAAGTAATGCCAAAGTCTGAAGCAAGCACATTATCAGAGCATTTATGCGTATGCCCCAATTCTAAAAACACTTTTTTAAGCCCTCCATTTTCTTTTATTCAGGCAAATATGTATCGTTCTTTCTTGCGTGTACTTCGTTCGAATAACGTGAAAAAGGTTAAAATCTCGCCTCCATACTTGAAAATTCAAAGTAATTTTGTAGTATTTATCTCTTACATTCAATGGTACAAAGTTATAAGTGGGGGCATGGAGAAGGGAGCGTTGGATGATGGTAGCTGGTAGCCTTCTCCAGAGTCCTGAGTCCTGATCACTGACATGCATGGAAACCTAAATGAAGATCCAAAAGAACAGAAATACACAAAATGGAAGTTGGTACTTTTTGTCGTATGAATTAGAGAGTAACCATTCATTATTGCTACACATGTAGCCTTGTAGTAACCAGAGGAAGTTAAAGATAGCCATCATGGACCCAGGCCCTGTCTATGGGCTGGCTGACTGGCTGTACCTGTGGTCCAGTAGGCACAACTGGACCATTCTATTAAATGGGCCCACCCACAAGACCCAACTTGTACAAGCACATTGGACGAACAAAGGTTGAAGGGTTCCAGAATTTAGCAGAAATGGAAGGGCTTAAATGCGAATGGAAGATTGGGTTTGCACAGTCACTTCGCTTTCGTTGGGTCTCTCAGGCAAACAAAATTACAAATGGTCCTTCCATGCTTTACCCTCTTTTTCTTTTTTTTTTTCTATTGAAATTCAGAGTAAATGCAATGCAAAAAGCTCCCACTTTTATCTTCTAATTTCTGAGGGGCATCGCCTCTTCTCACTGGTCGCTTTCTCGCTTTGCCAATGGAGTTTCAACGCTCAACACGACACTGCTGTCCTAGATGAAGCTCAAGCATGTAGTATCATTGCATTTTGGCTGTCATCAGAAATCCCATTATTTATCACCAACCCAAGAGTTGGTTATTTGGAAGAAACAAACACTTGGATTGTGCTAACCTTTACTGATTATCCATTAATGGTTCTTCTTCGAAACTACAAATGCAACATAGTAGTTGGTTCCCAACACAACTAATAGTTAAGCAGAAGTTCTAATAAGGATATCCCCATTCATACTGAAAGTTCTCCAACCCAACAAAGAATCAGTCTCCACCCACCCCTGCCAGAAGTTTTGTCATCCTATAATAGATAATGAAACTGAGTGCAATGTTGATGAAGCCAGCAACGCTGTTCATCTTCAACTAGGTTATGTTTGGAAAAACTGAAACCAAATTGCCAGGAAAAGTATTTTTAAAAAGCCGCATAAAATCAGGACTTTTTTTTTTTTTTTTTTTTTTTTTTTTTTTTTTTTTTTTTTTTTTTTTTTTTTTTTTTTTTTTTTTTTTTTTTTTTTTTGGTATTAATCGATTAAACTTGAGGATACTGAAAATAAGAACTTACAGACGTTGGCTGGGATTTAGCAATGAGAGTTTGAGGACTCGTTTCAAAAAAGCTATCAGAGTCCTTTTCTATGGCACTGGGGATCATGGGAAGGACATCTTTTGATTTCTTAATCAAATGAAGTCCAGAAAAGTGATCACCCCAGATATCATATTTATATTTATCCTGAATTCCAGACTTACCTTCCCCTTCTAAAGAAGCTTTTTGGTTGAATAGTTTAGAGCCAGGAGCTCGAGCTTGCAGATCAATTTTGGAGGCTGAAGCAGCGAGAGGAGAGCATATGACATTTGGTGCAGGCCTGCCAGCAGAAGGAAAAGTGGCTGAAGGCAGCAAAATTGGTTTACTGCAACTCTTTCTCGACTCCGAAGGAGTTTCCTTGGAAGATGAAACCAAGCTGTCAATGCAATTCTTCACACTAACTTCAGGTTTTGGCGAACTCATGACAGAAGTAGGTTTAGATGTTTGTGCCTTGTGACATTGGGTTTCATCAATCACCCGATCAAAGAGACTACTCGCCTCAATGGACTGGTTCACATCAGGAGACATAGGCCATCTACGTTTTGGTGTACTAGACGCAGTGGGAGACAAAGGGGACGAAGGTGTAGAGTTACCACTTTGACTACTGGAAACTTCAAACAGACCAGCTAAGTTCATGGCACCTCCCTTTTTCTTCTTTCGCCGCCTCCCCCTTTCCTTCCCAGTTTTCACCGTGAGGTAATTTGGTTGAGATGCTTCCACAGCGTCAGAATTCTCAATTACTAGAGATTTTGACTGCAGGGAGGATTCTGGTGCTCCTTTCCCTTCAAAAACAGACCAAACATCTGAGAATTGACTTCTTTTCTCATTGTGATGTACAGAACAAGCCTTCTCCACACTCCTTGTAGAACTCGATATATGCTTGATCTCATTCTTGTATAAGAAATCCAGAGAGCTCAAGGATATCATGTGTGGAAAAATCCAACAAAATAACAAGAACATTACAGAAGAAATTAGGAGAACAGCGAAGGAGAATTTCTTCAGTCGTGTCCACAGGACTGATTTTCTGCAATTATCGAGCATATAGATGGGTAGACTGGCCTTCATGGGTATTACAAGTATACCAGTAGCTAAGGCCAGCTCAAGATCTCTATAAACCACAGAAGCAGAAAGATCAGTCTGGTATGATATCGTAAGTTTTTTTGACTCCCCAGGTTCAAGCGCAAAATATTTACAATTATGTACTAAGAAACCATCTAATGCACATTCTGTACCTGATATTTTAATCTTCTTGAATTCCAATGGCAAGTCACCAGTGTTCTTGGCATAGAACTCTTTCAATAATGGCAATGTACAGGCATGGCTAATCTCTTCCTTGTGGACTGACCTTTCTGAAGGGGAGATGTTGAGCAAAATTGGGGATTCAAGCTCAAACTCTATACTGATAACAGGCTTTGAACCCTCGAGAAGAAGCAGAGAAGATGAACCCCCATATCCTCTCATTGACAGCCACTCCACACCAGATAGATTATTTCTAATCAAAACTGAACTTCTCCAGTGACATCGACCAGAAGGATAGAAAAGTATAGGCCCAAAAAGCACATCACCATAAGGATGAACATACGCCTCTGTAATTGCATCCTCTGCTAGTGAAAATCCATATTTCTTTGGCATAGTAGAGTCATTGTGAATCAAACTACCAGATGGCAGGTGGATAAATTCTTCGGGGTCTTTGCATTCATCAATAATTTCACCTGAATTAATGATTAGCTGCATTACAACTGGCCACTTGCTTGGATTTTTCACAGTAATCCACTTATTAGAATGACTTCCAACCTCAACCATGGGAAAAAATACATCGTGCTCATCAAGCACAGACATGGACCTTCTGGTTCCCATAGAAGCCCAATTTTCAAGAACCAATTCATCTGCTTCTGCTCCCGCCACAGCCTTCAATATAAAGAAGAATCTTGATCATTTTGCATATTACCAAATGAAGAGTTAACTATGCAAGTACATACAATTAATGCATGAATGTATAAAAGGTGTGGAAGGGGACGCAGGACAGAACAATATCTCAAGCTGTCATGCTCTCAACAACAATGATTTTAAAAAAAAAAAAAGCATGAACATATAATCCTATTATCATTTGCTTCTCAAGATCTAAGTCCTAAGTAGCTCCTGACTACCAAGCTTCATAATTGACTCCCATTATAAGCTGCATACAAGGATAAAATAAGATCGAAAAACCAGATTACTGCCGTGGAAATCGGTTGAATCTGCAAAAACCCTGACACTAAGTTGATGAGGTGCACAGTCAATCAGAAAGCATGTGATATGAGAAGGAAGGGGTTTGTAATAAATATATTCAGCCAATTTAAAAAATAAAAGAGTAAGAAACTTCAACACAAATTAATTGCAAAAACATTTCATGAACTCGAAAATAAATGCTCAAGATTTTAAATATGGAATGCCCACAAATATACACAAGTAAATAGTAGTCATAGCAGCAACTATACTATTAGATAAGCATGAAAAATGCATGGTTGTAAGAAATAAAGTTTATTCTTAAATGAGTGACAACAAACTCCCTGCATACAAATTATAATATTTATAAATTTAATATAAAAAAATGTATACCTTGATTTCTGACTGTAACTGCACATGATTGGCCAAAGACCCCGCTCTTACATTACCAGATGAGAAGTGTTCATTTTGCTTTCCGTATTCCATGAAAGAGTACTTCCAATATTCTGAACATAGAAGGAATATATCGTTGCAAGGAACTTCAATATGAGAACTAGTTGACTCATTTGTCAACATGAGTAATTTACATTTGCTATACATATTGAAAATTTCAGGTGAGGCTTTGTCGACGTCAGCATGTTGTTCATTACAGGTAATCAGAGCAACTTGTGTGACAGTTCCAGGAAAAAGTAGCAAGCCTTCTAAGCTTTTGAACTCAAAAACCTTGCTTTCGGCCACTTCAATAATCTTAAGAACACTAAGCAAGTGAGAAGCGCTGTTCTTAAGTGCAATGGCAACAAAAACATTTCCATGGTACAGTAAAGGCTCAAAAGATGCAAATACAGACCCTTTATGATCAGCATGAGTTGATCCTCCTTCAAGTTGAGCTTCAAAAGGGACCGCTACTACATCAGGCTTATCCTGAGAAGGCCTTAATAACTGCAGCCAAAATGTGCCAATGATTGTCCCGCCATATTCAAATGACAAGTCCACTTCTATAATATTTTCATTGCTGAGAGGTTCTATCTTCCACTGTTTGTAGGGCCTCATAGAAAACGATGGTGAACCTATATGACCAAGTTGGACAACCAAGCCTTCTTTGACAATTGACGGCTTTGGCTCTTCAAATACCTGATATCTATCTACTCTACAAACTACTTCAGTATGATAACATTTATCCTCTTTCAAAACTGATATCCATCCTGTTAATTCCTCAACATAGAGCACATCATCATAGGGATTGAATAAAGACAAATTTTTAGTCCATCTCCCACTTGAGTGTATATTTAGGCTTAACAAAGGCTGGATTCCATAAGGTGACTGAATGGCAAAGCCTTTAGCCGGGACCAACAAACCACCAAAACTTGTCTGCAAAATCAGATGGCCAGAGGACAAGCCCAAATATTTTGGGTAGAAAACAAAGTAAATAGAAACTGCTTCACCAGGTCCTAAAACAGCCTCACTAAAATTGCAAGAGTAGAACTGTGAGTCAGTGCTGAATGGTTCATAGATGCGTAGAACACTTCGGTTGCATATATTTGTCACAGTTAATGAAGCTAAAGAAGGTAAGTATAAAAATTTATGTTCCCAGTCCAACTCAGTAGGACTAATATCTACAAGGGGAGATATAGAACTGTCTGATAAATCTGAATTCGTAACATCAAGCTTTATCTTTAGTGCAGAACTTGGGCTTTTCCGACAATGATGATCCCCTCTACATGTGGAAAGATCAAATTTACTAGTGCTATCATATTTTTGTATGGAAGACAGCTCACTAACACCCTGTCCCGAGTTTAAAGAACATGAAACTATCCCACCTTCAAATAACTCAAACATGCCATAATCTGATGACTGGCTTTTGTAGGCAGCCAATTTGTCATTTTGAGTTGATCCAACGGGTGGTGATGAACCACCAAACAGACCCAAAGACGCTTCTACATCTATCCCTTTCTTATTAAATGAAAATTCAAGTACCGTTGAAGGAAAGCAGAATAAACGACTGTCAGTACAAACACTTTCAAAACTTAGGCGGGATGTTGGATTGCTGCCCGAGCTAATATCTGCAGGAAGGGTGCTATGGATGCCATAGGCAGGGTCATTCATGAAATGTCCAGAGTCTTCATTTGATACAGGTTGCAGGTCAGAAGTGAAGCACGGTCCACATGCAGCATGGTGAAAAAAGGCACATAACAGAACTAATATATAAATGATTGCCCTGGCAAAGTCTGGATGAAACAGTCCCCTGAATAAACCAAAAGGGTATATTCCAGTCATTCACAAAATTTTGTTCAGTCCAACCTACGCAGAGTGCAGGAAAGTTGGTTAACAACGAATATCAGACACCATGAACTGAAAAGCTACAGTCAGATGGTTCTTCGTTTCTCTACTTTTCTCGTCAAAGTTTCCTCCCGCCATTCTCACCAGTCAAACGATGCCATGTAGACCAGCTGCTTGCAAGCGTTGAGGAGTGCATACAAAAGAGTTAAAAGGGAAATTGTCTATGCATGTCCAAGATTACCGCTTTCGAACATGACGGTTAACAATATCCAACCGCACTATAATCACCAATAAAATCGGATCACCTTGATTTTATTTCTTCAAGTTAATAAAAACTAGATTAAATAATGTCTAAATGCAACAAATATCGATAAACATTGGATGATTTGATTCCGAGTATCATGGAGACGGTTCAAATTTGAATCATGAATAGTTTTGTTTAGACTATACTTTAAGAAATGAATAGCCCCAAAAAAAAAAAAAAACAATTAACACCAGTAGAAACAGGAAGAAGTAACAAAAAACAATCCGAGCTAAAACCACCAAGCCAACTTATCACCCAAACCATCATTTAAGCTCGGAAAAAACTCCAGACGAAAAATACGTCCACAGAACGAATAAGGTCCACAGAGAAGCATTCAGAATCAGAAAAAATAAAATAAAAAATAGCAAAACGACAGCTCCAGTAAAACGGATACGACGTTCCAAGAAAACAGTACCAAATTGGCATAACCAGAAAAGGAAAAGAAATCGACTGATAACTGGAAATCAATTTTTTTCAGTTTCTGAAAACATCGGAAGCCAAGTAGGTGGATGTCAAGAAACTAAGAAAAAAGAAGTGGTAGCTACAGTAGCAGTAGAAGAAGAAGAAGAAGAAGAAGAAGAAGAAGAAGAGTGAGCTGAATGGGATGATGAAGAACCAAAGTTTACCGAGTAAAAGGGAGTGAGCGAAGAGTTGGAGGTCTGGTATTTAGGGCTGGAAAGTCCATGAAGAAGCGCAGAGAAATACCATCTGAGTTCCGATGGATGGAAGTTTCCTTTTTAGGGTTTTGGTTCGAAATTGTATGCTGGGTTTCTGGTCTGCGTCCTTTCTCAGAAGAAGCACACACCTGATAAACAGAACACCAAACGAATGGCTCCCGGCGAAAACTAAAGAAAAAAAAACTGAAAAATAGCCCTTGTTGGCCGAAATTACCAAAAAACCACCCCGCACCGCACCGCCTAAAATGTTTTGAGCCAATAGCCTACCATTTTCTTTCTTTTATTATTAATTAGTATAATAAATAGAATAATATAATATCTTGCATAAATTTAAACGGATCACACAATTACTTAATTCTTTTTTTTTTTTAGTGTAAATTAATTTCATTAGTAAAAACTAAATTTTTTTGAAAATTTTATGGGAATTATTAATGACTAATAATTTAAAAATTGAGAAGTGTATTGTATAAGTACGTAGCAGGAGGATCTTGCAATTTATTTTTATGAATATTGGATTAGTTGAACATTAATTATGAATTGACTTTTGTAAAGCTGTAGAAAGCACATGGGAGTGAGACGCATTTGGCTCCTTCTTGTCCTAAAATTTTCCCTCCACCAACTTGGAATGGGTCATTGTTGTAATAAATACAATGCCACGTGGGAAAAAACACCTAATAACTGACTCCTCTCAGCTGTCGCCTTGCTTACGTGTTCTCTCCGTAGCTCCCGTAAATTAAAATCAACGTGTTCTAATTCTAATGAAATGCAAAGCAGCAATTTAGGAACAATGTATCATAAATCGTTTTTGAGAAATATATGTTAAGGAAGCAACCAAGACCGTTGGATTCGAGGGACTAATTCTATTGTTCGTATTTGTGGAGATTATAAATAGTAATCGGACGACGGAGATTGATTGTGGCCCCCACTCTCCTCGACAGCGTAAAGAGCAAGTCAAATTACTTACTCGGTCCTTTGGTTATTCGCCTTGTGGGAAGGTGGGACCCATTTCCTGCCCCAAAAGCAGATGTACTTTTTTGTAATTTTCCCTTTATTCCTACCTCCTCTTCCTCCTATCGACTCCGCCGTCTATTCAATTTTTTTTCAATTTCTCAATCCCAATATAATTATTAATCGTCTCCTAAATTTATAATCAGCCTTAGTGATCTAAATTAAATTTGGATGGTTACAAATTATATCAGAGCTAAACACGGGACAACGTGTTAGCAAGGGTGCTCAGCTCCCAAGAAGGTGAATTATTACTTATAAGAGTGTGGAAACTTTTTTTCAGTAGACATATTTTAAAATCATGAAGTTGACGATAATACATAAAGAACTAATATAAACAATATAGGTTAGCAATGAACTTAAGCTATTACAAAAGTATATGGATGAGTATGAGTTTCGTTAACTCTAAAATACACATTTCAAAAATTTTGAGGGAAACTAAAAAGACAGAATAAGATAATATATGCCGGTTAAAAACGAGATACAACCAAAAGATTATAACAAAAAAAAAAAAAAACATTGTTAACCAAATGTATCAATCAATGTAGGTTACTTAATTACATTAGTAGCTGAGCTTCATTAACCTAACCTTTGAAGACATCAAGTTGCAGTGTCTTGATCACGACACCTTTCACGCAGCCTCCCAGAATTTGTTATATATATATATATGAGTTGAAATATTTCAATAAGTTTATAAAAATTAAAAATATTGTAAAAAGTTGAACTAAACATCCTCCCGTGATGTCTCCAATTCTTTTAATATTAATTATAAATCTTTAATTAAAACTTCGTATTGTTATATATATATATTTGCTTGCCACATGTCGCGATTTAAATGGTGGATTAAAAAATATCAATAATTTATAAGATTAGGTACGAAAATAAGTTAGATTTTTATATAATAAAAGTCAAAATCAAGTTTAATTACACTTCCTTCAAATAATTCACTTCCCTAGAAAACTTTGTTTCATTGGAGAATTAAATATTTATTTCCAATTTCAATGCTAAAAGTAACCTTATGTATTTTGATATTCTCGAAAAAAAGAAAATTAGTCTAATATTTTGACTTTAGACTCGTCACTAAAGTCGATATATGCTATCATTGTTACAAGTGCTCACATTTTTTGAATATCTTCTCTATTATAATAGTTTATTAATGAGTCGAAGCGTTATTTGAAATTCATTGAATTCAAATTAAGAAATTCTCTAAATTAAATTATAAATTTTTAAAATTATAAAATTGTAAAATCAATTTTCATGATTTATCTAATACAAATCTTCATCCTTAAGCAAACTTAGGTTTAGGGTAATTAAGTATTCAAAGCTTCTTTTTCTTTGGCTATTAATTGAAAAGCGTCAAATTTGATTTAGACTAATTAACTTGTATGTAAATGTATATTTGAAGTTGATAAAAAGGACCATAATTCATAATAAAAATAAATTTTATTTATTTAGAGTTAGTTGAAACAATTAATTAGAATTTGAAAATTTATAATGTTAATGAAGCCTTGGGCTTGGGCCTCCTTAGTATTAATGGGCTTGGAATCTCAACGTTACTTTAAGTTAGCCCATCCAGTTTGGTTGTAGAATAATAATGGAATCTCAGCATTACTTGGACGGATGGACAATAGTACACATTGAGTGAACAAAAGAATCAAAACATTATGATATATCCAATCATTTGAGATTTGATATGTTTAAGTCAGAAAAAAAAACACTGTCTTTTTATATGCTTGCGCAAACGATTGACCTTAAGTCACAAACCAACTCAACTCCTTTGTCTATCACTTGATGTGAGATCCCACGTCGGTTAAAGAGGGTAACAAATTTTTTTTTATAAAAGTGTGGAAACCTCTCCTCAGTAGGTTTTAAAACCGTAAGGCTAACGGTGAAACTTAACGGACCAAAACGAATAATATCTACTAACGTTGGACTTAGGCTGTTACACTCGAATTTCTTGATTAATGGCGTTGGAATGTTTGCACTTTTGATTTCGTGACTCGGCTTGTAGACTGTGATATCGCCACATTTGGAGATGTGATCATCTCGTGCTCATGAAAAGATCGAACATTTTAAATAGTCGTTAGAGAAAATGACATCGTATAAACAAACATTGTAAGACACGGCACAATATACCCTGAATAAAACAGAGCACATGCTTCAACTTGCAAAGTTTTGCGATAAAATTTCACAAGCGCTGTTTTGTTTGGTGGGGCCGATACCATTGTTGTTCCATGAAATGAAATTTATTAAGCATCTTTTCAGAAATATAGTCTCATGTTGTTCCAAGAGAAATATATGTTTATATATTTATGTAAATTAAAGAGATAAGATTAGTGTTGTTGGCGGTGTGCTTAATTACTTCAACTAATTTAACGGCCACTATTCAATAAAAAAAAAAAAAGCTAGCTTTAATTTGTTTTGATTACCAACAAGGGTGTTCATTCATTACACGATCCTACTAATTCGCGTATTAAAACATCATGATTCAAATTTAAGTCAACACTGAAAAGAATGGGCAGTGTTAAACGAATGTATTGGAGGGTTCACATTTGCGTTTGATTCTCGTAATGCTTTGAGATTTATTACCAATTTTTGGGGTTTTTTTCTTCTTTGGGTTGGTTTTTAATGAAGAAAGCGACCACCGACTGAACAGATTACAAGCGAAGGAAGAAAAACAAAAGCTGAAACAGAAGCTGGTTCAATTGTTGATACGGTGGCCAACTCCAGGACTGTGCCCAGGCGTCGTGGGACGGAAGTCAAGAGGTACTTCTGCTTTGCTGGACTTAAATTGTTGACGATTTCCGGCAAAACCCACATCGCCGGCGGGATTGACCAATTTGGGGCATTGTTTGCATGTAGAGGACTTGAGATGCCGGCATTCTACTACGTGAACACCCTCGTGGCTTAAACATGAAACCAAAACAAGAATGAAGACGCAGACCCCAGAGAGCCTTCGACTTGTGTTCATCATTTGCATATATATTCGGAGAGAAACAAAAGAGAATATGAAGAAGAAGAAGAAGAAGAAGAAGCTTTTTTTTTTTGAAGTTGAAATGATATCTATTTTGTGTGTACTGAGGAAGCTTTGAACCTAAGCTTCTATATATATACATGGGTTTGTTGCATAAATAAACAAATAAGTATATTAAGTGTTTAAGAGCAACCCTTCAACAATTAATAATAAATATGCATCACTTTAGCCTACCGCTGATAGTACAGGTAATTTTCAGGACGATATTCGTTGGTGGCCTATCTTCCTCACTTTTTTGGTACGCTTTTTTAATAAATAATGTAATGTTATTAAAATATATTATGGGTAGGTAGCCTATAGGTGTGATTACAAATATTTTCAAAGGTTTAGAACCTCTAAGGTCCCACATCGATTGGAGGGGAAAACGAAGCATATTGTATAACGTGTGGAAACCTCTCCCTAACAAATGTGTTTTAAAGCTGTGAGGCTGACGATAACACGTGTCAGGCCCTCAAGAGGATGGATTGCGAGGTCTCATATCGATTGAAGAGGAGAATGAAACATTTCTTATAAGAGTGTGGAAACTAGATAGCATTTTAAACTCGAACATGTTAAGCTTGCAAAGAGGACCTCGGGTCTGTTTTAACCTTTGAAAGAGGTATAGGGCTATATTCTGGGTTTGTGGTTTTTGATATATTTCAAAGTGTCCTTCCCACTATTCCACATGCACCCTCTACCACTCCCAACAACATTCCCACTATCTTCTCCATCAAATTTCTGCCGTTCATTTGGTTCGACTATTTTAGACTCCCCGTTTCTAAATTTTCGTTTTGCTAATTTTAAATCTACAAGCCACACAAAATCTGATTTTGTTCATAAAATAATAGTTCTAACAATTTTATTTTGAGCAAAAGGCTACCTTCACGAATGGACTTCTTTTACTTTGGATCTTTGTTAATGGGTCTCACCACTTTTTAAGAATCCTCGTTGGGATACTGGAATTTACTCTTAATTTAAAAAAAAAAAGATATCATAAGCTCACCGACAGTAAGTAATATTTTAATTTTTCTTTTTAATGATATATTAAGACTGTCCTGGATTCATTGAAGTGCAATCAAATCAGAGTTCCCCACTGTCCAAAATCTTGAAGAAGAATGAAGCTCGCAAAAAAAAGAGAAAAGGGTTTTCCATCAATTCAATTAAATGACTGAATGATGCCTGCCCATTTCAGTTCATCGATTGACTGATGCTGAAAAGAGAAAAAAATTCAATTTTTTTCTTTTAAAAAAGAATGATTATAAAAGTGACAATCCCATTGAATTATTGAGAAGGGACACAAACCTAACTTGATGCGTAGAGGTTTTAATATATGAAATATTAAGTATATGGGTGCAGCCTAGCAAAGTAATACAAAATTTAATGAGCTTAAAATGGAAGTGCATGCGAGGTGCATGATGATTAGTAGAGACACAAAAAGTAAAACAAAGAAAGCAGATTCTGTGGCGGTTACCCAAAATTAAGGTAAAATAAAAAGGTCAAAGAGAGAGGAGAGATGAGAGGGAGTTCCGAGGCTTAGGGAAAGTGGCTGCCTTGCTGTTTTGCTGTCGTCCCATTTCTTTTTGATATTCTATGGATGCATCCACTGTGGTGTTCTTAGTATTAAACGCTAAAAAGGGTACCTTTTAGGACCCAACTTGCCCATTTTTTTATACCATACGGACACACAGTTAGCGAGAACACAAGCTCAGAGAGGTATTTAATGACATTATATTACAACAAAGGCAAAGTAAATGGCGGCCCTATGAATGTACTAAATCACACTCAAATTTTATTGTCCAATACTTTCCTAAGTGCCCTGCATGTGTCTTCAAATCTCTTCAAATTTTATATTTGGATGTCATGCTAATTTTAATTCGAATGACGTTGAGAAATACTACATTTTTTCTCATCAAAAAGGTTTTTTCTTTCGAACTTTCCCTCAAGATTTTTAAAATACGTTTATTAGAGAGAAGTTTTCATGTCTTTGTAAAAGATGCTTAGTTCCCTTCTCTAATTGAGGTGTGATCTCACAATCTACTGGTTTCCACACCCTTATAAATGATATTTAGTTTCCTTCCCCAATCAATGTGATATCTCACAATGTACCCACTTTCAAGGCCCAGTATTCTCATTGACACTTGTTTTTCTCTCCAATCGACGTGTGATCTCACACCAACCATTTTTCTCTCTTCAATTTTTTGGACTTTGTATTCGTTAATCTTGTTGATGCTTTAAGTACAATTAAGAGTTGAAATAATAAGATTATTGATAATCCCGTTGGGGCGTCTTTTTAGGGTTTAGGGAAAAAATTAGTCATCTCCTTACAAACATATGATATCTGTTGGTGGTGCTAAGGTAAGATATAATTTGATAAAAAAGACCCTAATGTGGAGGAACATGGTCAGTATATTCCCTTAAATATATTCTTTCAAAGCAATTCATATTCATAGCTAACAAAGATTAGGATAGACAGAGAAAAAGAAAGATATATGCATATTCATGCAACCCCACCCACATGCTTATTAACTCTAACCCTACCTCAATGGTTGCTAACCCTAGCTACCGTGCTGGACCCTATCAAAATTCCGAGAATAAATCAAACAGATAATTTATCCGTTTAAGTTTGATGGTATACCTCATCCTTTAAATCTCTCAACTTTTTATTTATCATATGCTATATTATCTATATAGGTAGCATAGATAGTCGAGAATGAAATAAAACTTCAATAGGGTTAACTTTTACAATGATTTAACAATACTTCAAACGACCCTTTGAGATACATGCACACGAAAATGAAATCGAAAATACATTATCAATCAAGCTTAAGGTTACAACATGAAAACTATGCGATTTCGCATAGACTGCTCCAATGTGGTTGACAGTTTTATACAGGATATGTCAGAGCCATGCATGTGAGATGAAACGAAAGAGGAGGGATTTAAAGGAAAAATAAAAAGAGAAAGCACGTCCCCATAGGCCACACATAACGTTCCATTAAGTTGGTAATCAGTTTTGAATGGAGTGACCAACGCCGGGACTATGGCCGGGGGTGGTGGGGCGAAAGGCATCCACAAAGCCATCGGCAATTCTGTGGTGCAGCTTGTTGGTGTTTTTAGCATCGTTGTTAATGCTGTTTCGGGATTCTGAATTGGTTATGGTTTTGGGAGTGTGTGGATTGATGCTGTTTACTTTCAGACTCCTTGCTTCAATGAGAACAAGTTGGTGAGACAAAATGAGGAACACAAAGAAGTAGGTTAAGAAGTGAGTGGGCATTTTGATCTCAGGCAGAGAGAAAAAATGCAATGAAAATGGAATAAAGGTTTGGAAGGCATGTAGAATCGTTGAGTTGGTTTAGGGTATTTATAGGGCTCATTGGAGGTCTCTTGAAGAGCCCTAAAATGTGTGACAAGTAAAAAGAACAAAGACAGAGAGACATGAAACATGGAAGAGGGAAAAAAAAATATGTGGATTGTCGCCCCCAACACTAAGGAAGATTCGAAGGAGTGGTCAAAACTACAAAGTTTGCTGTGCTAACAAAGAATAATATATTTTTGAAGATTTCAAACCAACGGGCTGCCATCACTTGCTCATCCTTATGAATAAGGAGAACAAGTGGGTTGTTCCTTGGATATTATGTCTTCCAATTCATTCAATTCTATTACGTTTAATATGACTTTTATTCCTAGAATACCAACCAAAGGGAAAACAACTGAGTCAGTTACGTATTACTCCAACTTCACGGTTTTAAAATACGTTTACTATAGTGAGGGTCTAGTCTTATTCCCATCAGTGCCCATCCAATGACTAGACATGATATTATTTGTAATAGCTCGAGCTCACCGTTAGCAAATATCATCCACTTTGACCCGTTATGTATCGTTATCAGCCTCATAGTTTTCAAATATGTCTGCTAGGGAGAGGTTTCCATACTTTATAAGTAATGTTCGTTTCTACTCTCCAGCCAACTTGAGATCTTAGAATCAAGCATTCCTAGTAAGGGTGTGGAAATCTCTTCCTGGTATGTACCTAATGATATATGTATATATATATATTATTGAACAAAATTAGTATTATTAAGGATTCTTCATATAAAAAAGAGACACTATTTTTATTTTTATAGGTATGAAATTGTTTAAAGAAAATTGTTAGCGAATAAATCCTAGGAATTTGAAGATCGTAAAGGCGCTCCAACCCACCAAATTATAAGTGGCGTTTATCATTATTGATTTGGTTTGAATGGGATTCAAACCATGCAAATACAACACACTTTCAAGTTGGTGAAAGGGCATATGAAATTTGAAGATGAGAAAGTAGAAGGCAAATGAACGTATCCCTTTTCTTATTTAAAAAAATGAGCAAGTTGGTTCTTACAAAACCTAACTCGCAAAACCCTAAAAATTCCTTCTTTTTTTTGCCCTCTCCCAAAAGTTCTCCAAGTTATTAAAAAAGAAAACAAAACAGTGAAAGCCAATGCAACAGGAACCACATGGGAAGGAGATTCTTAGTGTTCAGTAAGTTTAAGACAAAGGATGCGCACCTTAAAAGTGAAGAGTTAGAAGAGAAGAAGAGAGGAGCACATGGTTGAGGTTACTGGAAGAGGAGGCCGCAGAAAAGTTAGTAGAAGGGGCAGGCGGCTATTCAGGACACCAGAAGATCCACCTGCCTTCCATCATTACTATATTTGCGGCCTTCCTCTCCATGTGTGGGCCAAATCAATCAAAGATCTTCTAATGGTTTAATACTTTATCACCCCACACATTCTCACGACCAACTGTGCGTTAGGTTAGTTGCTAATACATAATTTGTGTTTGTTTGTATACAGAAGCAATTATTTCAAAAGATCTCGCTTTGCAGACCACGCACCTACTATAGAGCTGAGGACCCTCGAGGAGAACTTTTTCATGCTTTTTCTCAATGAAAACTAATAATAAATCAAATACTTATCAAATGTGATCTTAATTTTTTTTTAGTGTTTTAATGTCACTCGGTGGAACTTTTGAGTTTTATTTTATGTTTGCTCGTGTACGATGTGAAATCTTACGTCGATTGAAGAAGGGAACGACATTACTTCTAAACACTGTGGAAACCTCTTTATAGTAAATGCATTTTAAAATTATGAAGTTGACAATCATAAATAATAGACTAAAATAGATCATATTTTTTAAAAAATGATATTAGAGTCATTTACTACCTTCCTTACTTAAGGGTATGGAAATCTCTCCTTAGTAAACGCATTTTTAAATTATAAGGTTGACTGCGATATGTAACGAGCCAAAGAGGACAATATCTGCCCGTGGTGGACTTGGGCTGTTACACAAATTTTATTGAAGAATTTTAGGGTCATTATCG
Organism: Cucurbita maxima; assembly: GCF_002738345.1. Lineage (NCBI taxonomy): Eukaryota > Viridiplantae > Streptophyta > Magnoliopsida > Cucurbitales > Cucurbitaceae > Cucurbita > Cucurbita maxima. Next base: position 2,459,797 of record NW_019272020.1, read on the forward strand.
AGTCTTCTGTAGTTCATTTGAATGAAGTATAGTTTAATGTTGGGAATGAGAAGCCAACCGCTAGCAGATATTGTCTCAAAATTTTAAAACGCTATTTGGGAGAGGTTTCCAAATCTTGATAAAAAAATGTTTCGTTTCGATGTCACCGAATCAAACCAATTAGCATAAACCACCCCATTGAATATTTGTGAGATATTTAGAATATAATGTTAAAAAACAGGAGTGCTTGTAGTTGAGAGAAGTAGTACAAGGGGAAGTGCATTGATATGATTGAATATTGAAAGGTATTAGGTTATAATAATAAAATACGAAGGGGTCTTTGAAGCAGCTGCCACTAATACAAAGAAGGTATTAGCAATGGACGGCTCACATAAACAGAAGAATTGTATATTTGACCGAATCTCTCACCGTTCCTACCAATATAATCACTCGTGTGCCCTTTCCCATATAATTTATTCACATCATCACTATTATATTTTAATGGAACACTTTCAACTCCAACACTACAAACTCATTACAACCTTAAAAAAACATTTACATTCACATCTATATATTGTCTTCACACTTTCAATTTACTGAGTCAACCCACCTCTGTCTGCCTATGTTGAATGGAAAAGTATTGTCAACCAACTTTTTTTTTTTTTTTTTTTTTTTTTGCTTGTTTTGGACGATAGCAATTGAAGATGAACTCATATACGTTTAATAAAGAGCTTCGTATAATTGGAAAAAAGAAAAAGAAAGAAAGAAGTCAAAGCCAGCACAGATCACATGCAGCCAAAGAAATGAGGGTCCACACCACTTGGTTGTGTCACATAAGTGTGTCAATAACTTTGAAATCAAATAGTGAAGAGCTCTTTTTGATTAGAAAACAAAAGAAGTAATGATGATGGTCATAAGACTGAGATTAATAAGGTTAGTGGCATGCCTGAGCTCCACTTGAAGCTCCGTTGCAGCAGCCATCCCATAGTATTAGACCTGATTTTTAAATTATAATACCTCAGATTGATATCAGGATCTTCCTCCATTAGGACCCACTTCAGTTGTTCCTCAATATAGGGAACCCTCTCTCCCACTAGTTTTTTCCATTAAACAAAGAAAAAGAAAGATTGTGATTCTGTGTTGAATATATAGTGCCAAGCTGTGGAGCACAGGCAAAAGCATTTGCTGTGAAGTAGGCCTTTTTGGTGATTCAATAAACTAATGACAAAAGGTTTTCCAAGTTTTTCTATGTCAAAAGGGTCATTATTCCGTTAATCATCTCGTCCTTTTAATCACTATGTATAAACTATACAAATTCTGTTTTCTGTTTACTTTATTAGGCTCTACAAGCATAGAAGAACTTACATATTACTTCATTAATATAAGAATTTTGGGTAAAGTTTAAGAACAAGATCACCATCAAACGGAGAATTCGAAGTGGACAATCCATTCCATTTTTTGCCAATATATGAAAAAGATTGTTATATGCCAATAAGGGTCTACGAGTCATGCTTTGGACATAGACATAGCCATGAGGATGGTCTTCTTGACAGTTTGAACGACAAAAAAGTGGCGTCGAGTCTTAAGCCTCAAGTCATTTGAATGAAATACTCACAAAGTAAGTACCAATGTTGATACGTATTGCTGTCAGTCTCACGGTTTTAAAATGCATCTACTTCAACTAGTGCCTTGCACAATCCTGTGATTGACTTTGATACCATTTGTAATAGCTCAAGTCTACCGCTAGCAAATATTGTTCACTTTGGTCTGTTACCAGTTTTAAAATATGTCTGTTATGAAGAGATTTTCACACTTCAATGAACGTGAGATCTCATGGATTTTGAATATTAAATTTATACGAAACGTAATGGTACGTAACCATGATATGATATGTATATGGAAATATTCTTACATTATCCATTTCCATTTCCATTGAAAGCTATATAATGTTTTTACATTTCTTTCATCAAAGCAATAATCCAAGTAATTACATAAAACTTCCATTAGGTTAGCTATAAAATTTAAGCGCATATATCACACGAGGACCGACTTTGCCTTTTCTGGCCCGACATGAAATGTTTCATAAGTGAAATAGTTATTCGTCCATCAACTTTTTGAGATGGTAACTGACGTCTTATCGACTTAATTTATGCTCTAAGAGCACAACACAATATTCATACCAAATAAAAATTCAATTCATGCATCCATAAATCATATATATAGCTTACATTATGACGGATGCAACACCCTTTCATCTTTCTTTTTTGTTCCTTGTGGAGAAATAACCAATAATAATAATACTGCAGTTTTAGTTCTGAATGGAATGGCCAACTCCAGGGCTGTGCCCGGGGGTGGTTGGCCTGAAGTCATCCATCTTCCGACCGGGAGACGAACCCGCCGCAGCTGCTGTAGGAGGGTTCGGGTTGGTCGATCCGTTTCCTTCATCAACACTTTTACCATGGAATTGGAAATGACCGTCTTTTGCAGGCCTCTCAGAGAGTTGGTGATTTGTGTCGGCTTTCAATGGCCTGCTCAGGACAGAATCTGTAACATAACATAAAACTATAAGGGCAGTGAAAAGAAAGGCAAAGCTTAGCTTGGTTGGCGCCATAGATTTGAAGTTGAACAAATTCCAACCAAGCTGTGATGAGATCTGAGAAGGGTGAAGAGAGAGTATATGCAAGAACAGCATAAACTAAAGAGCTATTTATAGGAGGAGCGTTAAGGGGTGCTATGAGTTACTGTGAAGCCCACCAAAGCAGTGGAGTGGAGGTCCCTTTTTCGGCTCCCAATTGACCAATATAAAAACACAACTAATTAGAATTCTTAATGGGGGCTTAATTAATTGAGTTCTAAACTTTGACTTTTAGTTTCTCACAAAAAGGGAATAGGAGTTGACCACTGATAGTGCAATCAGATTAATTTGAGAATTAATTAAGAAGCTTTGGAAACAATTCTCTGCTCCTACCAAAGTTCAAGCTTACGAGGAATTTTTAGTGTATCACTCAAATTTTGTTTGTAAATTGCTAATCCGCCTCTGTGAAATTCTATGTCGGTTAGAAAGGGGTTTTATATTAGGGTATAGAAACTCTCTCTATCAAACGCGTTTTAAAGTCGTGAGGCTGACGACGATACATTACGGATCAAAGCTGACAATTTCTGCTAACGATGGGTTTGGGCTATTACAAATGAGATCAGATCCAATCATCGAGCGGTGTGCCAACAAGGACACTGGCCTCCAAGGAGGGTGGATTGTAAAATCTCACCTCGGTTGGAAAGGTTTTATACTAGGGTGTGGATATCTCTCCCTATCAGACACACTTTAAAGTCATGAGACTGATAGCGATACGTAACACTAAAATGAACAATATCTGCTAGCAATGAATTTGGACGGCCGAATCTACTAACATCAAATCAGTATAGAAAATGTGAAAAACATGGTTTTAGTCAAAATTTAAGATATGGGCGAATTCATGCATGTCTCTGGAAACCGTAAGAAAAAAAAAAGATTGTAACTTTATGGACGTTTTGTTGAATGGAGTGAGTATGAATTCACGTGTTTTATTCATATATGAAGAAGAATATGACACTTTTTTTTGTTCATCTTTTCTGGACAATTACATGAGGAGTGTTGAACCGATACTAATTTGTTGAAAATAAGAATCTGTTCTGATACCAATTTGTAGAAGTAAACGCTCGCTATGAAACTAACTTGTTAAAATAACACTCACGAGGCTGGAAAGGAAGCTGGAAAGGAGATGTCGAAAGGAGAGGGACAAGAGACCAAAGAAATTTTGAAAAACTATTTTCTATTACACTTTATTTAACTCAATACTCTTTTTTAACTCTTGCTCCCTAACTAATTTCATTCCCAACAAAGAGTAGGATTGGCTTGGCTGCAAGGTATGTGTCCCAAAATATACTGAAGTTTCTCTTGTTTTGATTAAATTTTTGTTCAAGAAAACATCCTCAGTTTGTTTACATGCCCCTTTGTCAGAAAAGCTCATACTTTTGCAGATTGAATGAGACAATAACACTATCACAACAGTTAGCTAACATTTACAATTCAGTTTGGTCAAACAGACTATAAACCAAAAAGGGTTGGTCCTCAATCAATGAAGGCTGATTGAGAGGGAAGAAACATTCGTAACACTCCAATGAACATCAGGCAAACACAGTCCAAACTGGTTAAGCTTCTTTGTTTTGGGAAGAACTGGCAAGGCATTACCCTTTCCAACCATCTCAAAAGTCGAGCAAAAAACGATATATAGCTCAGTAATCTGCGTGAAGAAGATGCTCGTAAGCAGTTCCGTTCAGAATCACCTTAACATCGTCCCAGTTCTTGATGTAATCAGACAATTGTCCTGTGTGTATCTTCACTTGGCGGCTTCTTAGTTCCATTTGTGGCAGATTAAGAAACTCTTGTACATCTTTCAGTCTCTGCAACAAGAATGGTGGGGATTTTATTTGACCGTCAAATCAAAGCTTCAAAAGATGAGGGAAAAGCCAATGCAGCAGAGTTGCAATGGGTTAGCACCAAGCAATGAACAATCCAAACCGATTAAGTCTCACCGTTCGATTATTGATTAGGTCCTCGTAGTACACAATGATGTGCCTTGTGTTACCAAAGTACTCCAAGGCCTTAGAAATTGTTGACTCCATTCCCTCCAGATCAGAGACCAACGATGTCGAATTTATGACAGGCTTGTACTTCGAAAGTGCATCGGCCTGAAAGACAGTTCAATCGGCCATATCTTTAAGACCCTGAGTAACAGAAAGAAAATCGAGACAACAATAGCAAGTGAGAAAGAGAGCGCAAGGGAGAGAAACCTCTTCTAGAGAATGCACATGTGATTTGTGGGTTCCATTCAACATCTTAGCATAACGATCATAGGAATTTGCAAGAACCGAAACAATACGACGTAGTAGGTTTCTTCGGAAGATAAAAATCGTAGAAACACCTCTCTGGTTGAAGTAGTCTGCTATTTCTTCATGATGCTGCATCAATCCCTATTCAAACAAAATACCATAAGCTACCTCTTCCAACCATCAAGTGAAGCCCTCAGTCGAAACAAATTAAACTGGGAATGAAATGAACACGGTACTATGTCGTGCAACTACATGATTTTTAGCACGGATCAGGTTGACAACATTCCACATACTGAGATGCATTTATGAGGAGTAAATTAGTCCGTTACCTATCGCTATCAGCCTCACGGTTTTAAAACGCGTCTTCTAGGGAGAGGTTTCCACACCCTTATAAGGAATGCTTCGTTCTCCTCTTCAACCGAACATGCATCTATAGTGTAAAAATTTCATTACTAAGCTTCAAAGATTACGCATACTAGGCACACACATTACACATAGGTAGAAGTAGCGTCTATAAGTTTAAGTCTCGAACACGAAAAATAAAACGGGACCCTTAGTTACCTGATTAAGCATCCATTTGAAGCCAACTGCAGCAGAGCAATGGTTCTTAGAAGCACTACTGAGCCAGTCCAAATTGTAAATCCTATCCAGAGTCTGTACAATTGAGGTAATATTTTTTCGCCGATCCAAAACAGAAAACACCTCACCATTAGAGGAGACATTAACATGACTGTTGAGAAGACTCTCAAACCAGCCACTTCCTGACCGCTGCATCGACACGATTGCAAAGAATCTTACTGGATTGTCGAAGCATTCAGCCCTGATACAACACAAAAGCTGAGTATTGAGTGATCTTAAACTTTTGAAATCATGATTAGAAGCATAAATTTCAAGTACCTGCTAAAAGTTTTGGGTCTTGGATAATGCTCACGAGGAACTTTTGTTAGTCTAATACTTTTTTCAGGATAGTCAGCGATTTGAACCCTCAGGAATCTGGCCTTGGTGTGAGTGTTCAACTGCTTCACACAGATTGAACATATGGAAACACTACAGACCATTGCAAACATCAACACTGCCATCCTCAACAACAGAGGAGATTTCTTGGGAGGTTTTAGAATCAGAGTATCCTGGGAAATCATGAAAGAGGAAAAATACGTTACAGTTCGTTAAGCTCCCTTAAATAACAACGGAAGCTGCATGAATTAAAGAACAAAAAAGATGACCTGCACAAGGCAAATTGTTCGGAAAACTAAGAAAACGAACTTCTTAACCTCAAAATAATCGAACATTCAAACTATGAAACCTAGAAGAAAGGAAAATGTTTTGAAACCCGGAATCTGCATGAAGCGAAACCAGAAACTCTCGATTTTAAAAGGTAAAGTGCAGGCAAAGAAGAAAGATAGAATACCTGGTTGAAGAAACAGATACTTTCGGCCATGGGTATTACAAGAAAAACAGCAAAAAAGGGAACAGAGGTCAAATTTTGGGACCAAACCGTCAACCCCGTTCGTCTACTAAGCCCAGCGGCTGCAGATTTGCTTCAAAAATAGGCAAGAACGAGACCCAAAGAGAGAGACATTGGGGTTTAAGGTGAAGAAGATAAATTTGGACACGTGATGCACAGAAAGCAAGAACAAGAAGAAACGAGGTAACGCGTAATTTGAGGGGCTCCGTCTGCATTCAAATTCCAAACAAAAATTGAAATTTTGTTAGTACTCCGTACGAGTTATGGTGTTAGGTTCCGGCAAAATCTTACAAATCTTTAAATCAAAACTTTTGTCGTAGACCCAGACGGCGTAATGTGGAAAAGAACCGATAGATTTACCAAACACTAAACAAAGTGCAGAGGCGCGTCAAAGAATGAAGGTGGGGGCAATGCGAGTACCCCTTTGCTACACTGTAATGCCCTTTTCGTTTCAAATGGATATAAATAAAGCAATGGTTAAATTACAAATTAATTTGTTCTTAGCAACAGTGAAACCCTGGGCGTGATGCTCTAATTTAATGCATCGAATCCCTTTTCCCAGAAAAATTTAAAAAGGACAGTCCAGAGAGGCAGGTCCTGATCCCTCCCATTATTTAACACTGGATATCATTTGTTTATGCTCAATCATGTATTCTTCTCTTTCTGTCTTCTTCTTCTACAAAATCAGCCCAACAAAAGCCGATAATATGTTTGAGTTGTTACAATGGTATTAGAATCCGGCATCGAGCGGTATATCAGCAACGATAATCTCAAAGAGGGCGAATGTAAGATCTTTGTGATTGATAAAATATAATATTACAGAGGAGAAAGATAGTTTGAAAAAATAATTTTAGTAATATTGGGAGTAGTCTTGATCGGAAGATAACTAAAAAAGGATGAGCAGCAGCCATCATTAACCTCAATGAATGCATGCACAACAACCAATTCTTGTAACCATCATTCCCCCATGCTTCTGAGCGCTTCTCAAAACACCTCATTTTCTTCAATTATTTCTTTTGAAGAATGTGTTTATATTATTTTAATTAACTAAAATAAATCTCAATGTCTATAAATGAGATAATAAAACAATCTAATTCAATTTTTCCACGTAAACATGTTATGATATATTATATTAAAGAAAAATGATAACAAATGTGACACATTTTCTTTTTTTATATTAAACAGAAGCCAATTTGTCAATTCAATTATTATTATTTACCAAATTTTAAACTCTATAATCTATCGGCCTGCAGGTTGCGTTGATTATTTTTATTTATTATTATTATTATTTTTATTGTTGACTTTTAATAAACCGTCTTATCGCAGTTTTGATAAATAATTTGAAGTGGATTTCTTCAAACAAAGCATGTCATGATGCTTGTATAGATTTGTTTTCTAAGTTTAAATTATGGGTTGAAATTTTGTAGCCTTTCCTTAAAAGGAGATAAACTCTACAATGGAAAATAGTATTTATAAGGTTAAAAGAGGGAGTGCCTTAAAATTGAAGCTTCAGAATGAAGAAAGTTGGTGATCAAAACGTGCACCCCACGCTGATATGATCATCAAATGCATAAAAATAAACCAAAGTGGAAACCCATTTATGCCAATGTTCTGACTACTGAATTATTATAAGGTTTTTTTTTTTTGCCTAAATATGTGACAGATGGCTATGTGCTCTTTTTAAATTAATGCGTCTTCGGAGAATCTTAGAGGGTGCTCGTTCTTCGCTGTTTGTGCACTTTTGTTTTATGTGCTCTAACCTTTTTTGCTCCATAAGGGCTCATCTCCCTAAATATGACCCCAAGTCCCACCACCTGCTATAAAGAAATGATAGAGATAAGTGATAAACTATTAGCAAAGATTTTACTGTTCGTACAAATAATTCACTATCCATATTCAGTTAGTTTCTTCATTTTCAAGATATCGTAATCTACTATATCAACCAAATTTTAATGTCAATAATACCCAATAACTTAGTTCTACAAGTTATATCACTAAGGGTTGAGTATTGAATAAATCAAATTTGAAGTTTACTCGTATCGATATTGTTCCACGAATCAAATGTGTTACAAGAAGAAGAAAAAACATCTTCTTTACAGTTGTGATTGAAATCCATTGCTATGCACATTCAGATCTAAGTTACATATTCCCGAACTGCTCGATTGCACATCCGCCAATCCCATAAATATAATAAAAGAACCCAAGGGTCATTAATCGTTGGACGGACGTTTATGTACATTGGGAGCTCTGGCATATACAAAGATGGTATACAAGTATTTTACACAATGAATGAAATAATGTCAGGCAAATAATAATAAACAAATGAACCCCATCATAATAAAGCTACAATTTTTACATGCCAACTTATGCAAATATTTGCTGGATGACCATCTCTGCATTTCCATTATACTGTGCAAGAAGATGAATGGCATCAGCTCTGGGCAAAGCAAGAAACTCCTGAACCAATGCACAAAAACTTCGCATCATAAATATGGAGAAAACCTACAACAGAAGGACTATAGAAAACCACATTTTTTTCTACCAAATATAATTTGAGACCATATATGGGATGATAGAAGTTCATTGTACAAGTTGAGATTACCTACCATGACTTTAAGAATTGCACTTTCGTCACATGCATCTCTAGATGACGCTTGCGTAGGACTGCTGCCATCTCCTGTGGTTCTTGCACCCGAAGATTTTGCGACTTGGGAAGAACCGGGGGTGCAACTATCTGAATTTGATTTCAATAGCCCAGCGGAAGTAGAAAGCAGAGGGGGATTAACTTCCTTCAAGGAATCAATCTTTAAGAGACTTTCAAACCGATCCTTGCACATTTGAAGTTTAAACCATTCACTATGAGAGTAAAGTGTGGTTTTCATCAACTTCATTAGTTGTGGTTCTTCAATACCAAGTCTCCTACCAAAAGCAACCTGTCAAAAATGTAAAATTTTCTGTCACATTGCTATATATTTACAGATACCAGCGTATTCTGTTCTCTTCCTGATAGAGAGAATTTTGGAGGTACAAGGTTTATCTCCTGGGTCAATGTTCTAATACCATGATCACATTCTTTTACCTCCTCGCATATATGACTATCTTGCATTTACACTTCGGAAGTGTGTAATAGAAAATACAGTCCCATACGATTTGTGGTCTACAAATGGAACCATTACAAACAAGAAGGAAAAAAAGCTGTATCTAAAAACTGTTTAAAATCTAGAAAACGATTGTTGTACTTTCAACATACAGCTATAATGCCTCATGCCCAATACTTAGAATCTGAATTCGGCACCTAGTTTTGCGGCTGTAACAGTCCTATGATCTGGACATGCCATGTAATGCCTTGAGCTCAACCTGATGTGTCTTGAGCTGCTTTTGAGATTGAAGAGTAACTCCACAAACCAAAATGAATCATTTCAACATATTTTGTACTCTCTCGCGTGATTTCTAAGAGAACTTATACACTTGCCCTATCACATAATCACTCTAATCTCAGTGCGAATTCATCCATGCGTCCCTTCACCTTGAAGCCAACCAAGATCCGCTTTGTGCTCCCCCCTCTCCAACCTCGAGAGTCATAATAACAGCTCTAAAACATCAAGTTCTTTAAAACAAAAACCTATCCCAAAATTAATCCCAAGGCCAGAATGGTGGAAGGACGTCCAGATCTAGATTAAAAGAGAAGGACTCGTGAAAAAAGGATAACTCCAGTCCGGACATTGGAAAGGAGATTCTAAAAGCTGTTAGACAGACTAATCTCCCACATTTTTGTTTTTAGTAATTTCCTATGTTTTAGGAGGACAATCCACCATGGTTGAGTCATGATTCAATTGATGAAGTAATGGTTATTATACAACTTGTATAAATATTCATAAACATCAATGAAGATGGTACCCAACAAAACTTCAATTCAATCTTGAGTACTTTAACTCAAAAGTATTAAAATTCCCTCTATTTGAGTCTTACAAATTATTCAAAATAGATTGAAAAAATAGCTACTAGGCAAACACCTTGTACCTCTACTTATGAGATATACATAACTTGATTGCAGACTTAGGACTGCAACAATTTGGTATCAGAGTCAACAGTTATGGTTGAATCTATTCAAGAACTGCTTACCAAACTCTTCAATTTACTCTTATCTGAACAAGAGGCCAATCAAGCTGTTATGAGAAGGTTGAACAGTTTCATACCAAATTAGATGTATGTCCTTTTGACTTTGAAGCCACAAAAAAGGGCCTAACTTCTTTCCGTGCTGAAAGTCAAATAAAAAACAAGGAGGGATAAAAGGGATTTCTGGGGCAACCATTTCTAAAAATTTTGGAGAAAACTTGATTGTATCAAAATTAAGAAACTTAAACTTCCCTCGCTTCAACCCATTCTCCCTTCTTTCTTTCCATTTCTTCCCTAGTGAGTCGTTTTACTAATGGTTGGTGTGTGAATATGCAATTGGTGAATTGCGTTTGTTAGTTCGACTGGTTGTGGCCCTTGAATATATTTTCCTTTCGTACAAGCAAAAATACTCATTGCGGTTACCCAGTCCTGTGGCTAGTGGAGCTCCCCCTCAACTGATATAGACTTTTGCAATTTGCTCATATTTTTGCAATCTGCTGAGATACAACTGAATCTTCTAATTTTGAGTTAAAATTTCAGCTCTTGAAATTTGTTCGAGTTCTCTCCCACTGACCCCGTTTGTTTTAGCTTGGTGAGCTCCCCCAATTTATTGCTTTGGATGGGAGGTCCAAACTGCAAGTTGCATTGGTGGACAAACTCTGTCCAGGTGGGATTCGAAGTATCCTATACCATCTGTAAAAATCATAGTTAGAGCAATTCTCTTTAAATGATAAGAGGCTAAGCTCACATTTTCTTCTCCAGGTGTCAATTGATGTCAAAAAAACTGTTGACAACAGCTAATCCAATCCAAGGGATCTTCCAACCCATTGAAGCAAGGAAAGTCAAGTTCTGTGTGGTACAATCAAGTTTCCTCCCTAATTTTTAGAACTTAGTGCTCCAAAAATCCCCTTATCTCTTGTTGTTTTTGTTCGACATTCAATTTGAAATAGTCAGACCCTTCTTTGTGGATTCCAAATCAAGAGATATGACATCCAATTTGGCACGAACCTGCTCAACCTTCTCATTACCGGCTTAATTGCTACGTTGTTCAAATAAGAGTAAATATAAGAGTTTGATAAGTTGTTCTATAACAAAGAGTTTGATAAGTTGTTCTATAACAAAGAGTTTGATAAGTTGTTCTATAGCAAATTCACCCATAACTATTAGTTCTGATACCAAATTGTTACGCCCATGGTCTGCAATCGAGTTAAGGGTCTCTTGTAAGTGAGGTACAAAGTGTTTGCGTGGATGAAGAAGTAGAATTTTTTTTTTTTTTTTAATCTATTTGAATAACTGTAAACCTCAAATAGAGAGAACCAAAATGTCTCTGTTGAGTATTCAAGACTGAACTGATTTTTTTTTTTTTTTTTGTACCATCTTCACTGATGTTCATAAATATTTATATAAGTTGTATAACAATCATTGCTATATAATTAAATCGTGCACCATGAAGGATAATTCTCCTAAAAAAAAGGAGATAACTAAAAATAGAAATGGAAGTATAGGACTCCAATATAATAAAAAAAAACTATAAAAAAAAACATAAAGAAAATTTCAACCAACTAAAAATAATTTAAATTGGTTAGCCTTCAATTATTCTTCTTTTCCAAGTCATCGTCGGTGGGTTCCATACATGGTTGTTGCTTTCTTCCATGAGTGTAAAGTGCTACTTTTCATCTTTGGTTCACAACCTAGCCTACAAGAGTCTTCAAGATGAGTGCAAAAAAAAAAAAAAAAAAAAAAAAGGCCCTTTCCCTTCTAGTCCTCATTAATCGCTTGTGCAGAAAGAATGAAAGAAGTCATGAATCACCGATCCATTTATAGTAATTGTGAAACTAAGGGGTGGCTACCAGTCTCCTAACAAAAAGATATCCGGCCTCAATACTTGTTATTAGGGCATTGCAGAATGATTCCTGGAAGGGCTGATGTGTCAAGCGAAAAGCTAGAATCTCCTAGGATATTGCTGCTAGGGCCTTGCTCCGATCTTGGTACTTTTAAAGAAACAATAAAGACTTCAATGGTATCTTGATTTTTAAGTGACTACATCATCAAAATTAGATGCTTCCCAAATGAAGCCTAATGATTTTTCTTGATTATTTAACCATCACCAGGCGAAACCTTTAGTGAGATAGGGTACATTGCAGAAAAATGGTGGGGAGGCAGATTAGGGAGGTGCAATGGTCAACCTTCCAAAGAAGATGGGACCCTTCTTCCAATAGGTTAGTCAAGCAAACATCCACTCCAATGGCTCCTAAAGAAAATGTTCAAATTTCCACTAAGAAACAATACTAAATGAGAAAATGAAGGTTTCTCTGCCTGAAGTCCCAAAAAATAGTCGTTCTCTCTGCCCCTCTGTCCAAAACATTCATCCCGATATTTAAGGAGATAGACGAGATAGACACTCAAACATGAGGGCCTTCTAGAAGATATAAAGTAGCTCCCACTAATATCAAACATTCCCTTCATCGTCATTAAAAATACATATATATATACAGAGAAATCCACCATCTGTACATTGAAGATGCGTTATGTAATATGGTTGAGCTCCAACTCTAAAACCCTCTGACCTCCTTCCTCTGTGGCCCAACCTTAGAATTGAGTAGAATAGAGAAAGGAGACTCCCAAGCTTAAAGCTCCCACCTTTTCTCCATGCTAATCACTCTCATCATATGCATATTCTCTCATTAACTTCTTGCACTATTTTCTCTATTTGCACTCCTTTTTCTTACTAATCTCTCTCTACAAATGCAAACAAGCATGCACTTTCTCTTATTTAAGTAATTTTAACCATTTTCATTTTAGTGAACTAATCATTTGAAAAACATGTTTATTTGAATCAAAGAAATGCTTCTTGAAATTATAATTGAGATAATTTTGGTTTTTTTTTTTTTTACAAGGAAACTTAAATTCAATATCAAAGAGAGGATAATAAAAAGGGGGAGAGGACAGATCCCCACCAACCCAAGGGGACTACGAAAAGGCTTCCCAATTGGCAAACATACGAACAAAAGAGTACCAATAAAAATCACTTGAAATAGAACACCAGCTAAAAGCAGAGACTAACAAGAAAGTCTTTGACTAGTCTCTTCCCCTTAGACGGTCCTCTAATTTCTTTCAAACCCAATTCTTTCTAATAGAACAAATTTTGATTAAAATATTGTTCATAAAACATCCTGAGTTTGCATGGCCCATCGTCAATAAGAGAACATACTACTAGCCTGTTTATAAGGGCAAGATCCAGAGGTATCAGCAATAAAAATGGTTGAATATTGGTACCTAAAATAATAATTTATATTGAAAAACACTTTTTCAGAGTGGATACCCCCCCCCCCCCAAAAAAAAAAAAAAAAAAAAGAGAGAGAGAGAGAGAGAGAGAAGAATTAAATTTAATAAATCTGGGGTGGGTTTCATTATTAGTAAGTTGCTCATACCTGAAGAGAATTAGCAAGAGCATTTATAGGGAAGCCTTTCCCAAAAATATCTTCGTTGGGCAGGAGCAAAGCCAACAAAGCCTCCTTTAATTGCTTCAACAAGGAAGGATCATCAGCGGCTAATGGGCCTAAGTGAGTGCATGCGACCCTCAAAGCACTAGAATAATCACCGGAACTAACCAGCTTCAAAAATTCAACCTGAAGCCATAGGAACGTCAAATAAATTGAAAAGAAATATGCAATAATTCTCATCAAGCCGCATACTCATGTAAACTTCCAAGATCCATCAATGGTGACTAGCTAATAGTGTATCAAGAATGATGAGTATAAAAGGAAAACTCACACTTAACCTCGTTCAATTTACCTGCTTAAGTTGGAATAGGAGAATAGGATTTTGTGCAAAAAACTTTGGATCCACGGCATTAATTTCTTCCACAACCTCAGCAGCCAATCTTTTACTTGCAAGTTCTCTAATGCCCAAGACAATCTCATATTTATCATCCTTGCCAGTAGATTCTAATGGTAAATGTTTTTCAAGGTTCTGCAGAAAAAAGTTCAGTCAGATAGTTTCATTAGATGAATTAAAATATAGTCATGGATGTACCTGTTGTTCCTTAGACATGGTCGTACTGGCCACAGTTGTAGTGCTAACTTCTTGTTTACTGCATCCACTGTAAGACAAGTCACGAAGTTCTCTATCATCATGTCTTCCTCTCCATCTCTTTCGCTTGCTCCTTTCTACAATCCCACGGTTCTTGTTTACTTGTAATGTTCTTGAATTTCCCACATGAATTAAATCACTAGTGCTACAATCTTCTCGATTGGACATTGGCTCCAATGAATATCGTAAGTCAGTCTCGGTACCTTGAGAACTAGTCACATCAGCAATATTTTCAGGAGAACTATCCACACGGGAATTGTTGACAGAAATTTCACCATCCGAAAGTTTACTGGTTGCATAGTCGACTTCAAGAGAGCAATTCCTTGATGAACAATACTCCAGCTCAGATTGATCAACTTTCAATGAACTAGAGCGATTCTGCATCCCTAATTATCAAGAAATGACAAACAGGTTTAAAAGGCATACAAGCTTATTGATAAAAAGGGATAAAAGTTTGAGTTTCACCAGAGAGAGCCCCACGACCAGAGTCCACAATTCCTCTGTAGATGCAATACTCACGAACAAGCTCATCAAGTACAGAAAGGTCCAATTTCATCCGGCACAACTCATTCTGCGATATGTATGTAAAACTCAATCAATGAGACCATCATGAAACTGAAACAAAATGAACAATACTATTTTAATTGACTAGATGATTGGAATCAAATGTCATAAGCACAAAAACACAAGAGAATAATGTAAATAATATAATATTTTAAATAATTAAAGAAAAGGTAAATATCAATACAACTGAGTAGATAGAACCATTCTTCATGCTAGAGAAAATCAAGAGATAAAGAGTGAGGATTCTACAGTCGGTAAATTTCAACAAAATTTTCAGAACAAACAACAAACTGTCTCCCAACTCTTAACAGATTTACTTCTACATACACTAAATTTTCATATGAACTATGGTCTTGCTCTTGCCTTACATGTCTCAATGATCCCACTTCCCATCAACCTTATATTTCAATACGAAGAACCATTTCTATTCACCAACCCATCAAGACAGTGTCACATCCTCTGTGTCCCATGCTAGTACCAATTACAAGCATGCCGTCCAATGAGGTTATGGTTCACACTGTCTAATGCAACATAAAGCAGCATAGAGTACTTTTAGCAGCTATACCCGAGATTTGTACAAAAAGAACCTAATAACAGTGAAGCATAGACCAGAAAGGATAAAATTATAAGCCTTCACGTAGATGCTAACCTGGAATGCATGAAATAAATCACCTTTGGTGAATCTCAAGCTATCAATTGCCCCCTGCCTTGTTAGCTCTACAGCATGTGCAAGAGCTTGAATGTCCACCTGCACTCATATTAAGATCAAAAAATAAGAGGCGAAGAAAATAACAACTCCTGGCAGCTAGTAACCATACACGCAAATAGGAGCAAACTCTCACGTTGTACCACATCACTAGATGGACTAACTAGAAGCTCAAGTTCTTTAAATTAAAATTCTAATTAAAAAATCAGGCATCTCACCTCATCAAATGGAGGTGCTTCATGCAGACTCTCCGTGGGCGTGGCAGGTGGATCACGTTCATCTAGAAGCAACCTCTCAGTGAGATCTGATATGGGAGACAACACGCCTTCACGAAAGCAAAAACCTTTATGTATGCTGCAAGAAAAGGCAAAGAATAATATAGGAACTTAAATTTTAGATTCAACAAAATTTTTATCAACTGATCTATTATGGGTGGGGGACAAGAAAAAAGAAAATGAAGAAAAAACCTTATCAAGTATCTCAAAGTCATTGAGAAGACTGGATCATATGCCTGCATATGAGCTCGTAGGACTGAGGACATTAACCCAGCAATATCAAACCTCCTACTTTCACACCACTGAAACATGAGAAAATGCACCTTCAGTAGAAAAACTAAATGCAGTTCCCAATTCCACCCTGTTCAGAGTCTTCAGACCACTGAAAGAGAACATATTGCACCTAGAACTAAAAATATCGAGTTGAAAGATGTTCTTTGAGAATTATGTTGTTCAGACTCCAAAGGATAAATTTTGCAACATATTCAACTTGAAAATTTTAAAATACACACAACATAAACATAAAAGAAAAAGCAACTATGAATGAAGAGATGCGAATTCACATCTCAAATAAAAATTAATAATGTTTATTTAAAATAAAATAAACTGTTTTTTATGAGTTTCCAAAGGAGAACAACTCTTCTTTAAAAATATGCAAAGAACAAAAAAAAAAAAAAAAAAAAAAA
>NW_019272020.1:2476558-2525746 GCF_002738345.1 Cucurbita maxima
AAAAAAAAAAAAAAAAAAAAAAAAAAAAACTTAATGACTCCAAAATTTTCCCCTCCAAAATTTTCCCTATGCTTTTTAAATTAAGAAACTATTTTATAAGATTTAGATTTTCTAGGAACCTCCTACACACATTCTGTTCAAGCACCTTGACAACAATATACAAGACAATTCCATGCCCTACCCACCCAGAACCAAGGAATTCATATTTCTTGGCAAAGAAATATGTACTAGGCTTATAGAATGCCTGAGAGCCTTAAACAGAGCCCATTTTAAATGTGTCGAGTGAAAAATAACGTGAAACATTAAAGTTCAATTTGGCTGCTTAGTGAACCCTAAAAGTGGCCAAATCCCAAGAAATTAATGGTCCAACTTTTCCTTATAATTTTGTAGTGATGAGAAAGTAAGGAAAAGAGGATAAGTTCTTGATTAAAAAGGAAAGGTTGCCTTTACATCCGTTTGAAATATAAGACAGCCAAATATTAAATGTGCATTCTAATCATCAAGAACAGCCATATGTTACTGGGTTTCCGGAAGGGTTTGCATAGTCAACATCCACTGAAACATCCAAAATACCGAAGGTAATAGTCACCAATGTGATATGAGAGAAAATAGTAATATCCACCTCATATGTCACTGGGGATGTTTGATTGTCCTTGTCATAAATGAAGGCAAGAAGAACGTGCTTGAACTCCTCATACGCCTCCTTCAACATAAATAAAAGAGAAGTCAGCCAAAAGAATAAGCAGAAAAGTTGCAGAATCTGATTTAAAAATAGCACAGTGGTTTCTTCCCCCGAAGAATTCAAGACATTATGGAACAATATTATGAGTTGGTCAAAAGTTATTCTACGGTGCTCTTCTCTGAGAGATGGTTGGACTTTTGGGTTTCTAAGGTGCTCTCTCTCTCTCTCTTCTTTTTTTTTCACCTTTCTGTAGCTACAGCTACTTCTTTATTACGCCAACTAGAGTAGAAAAAAGATGGCTTATGGCACTTCCTCTCGTACTTCTCATAATTCAACCGAATTTTTCTTTCTTTGAAAAAGACAATAATTCTTTGCTCGATCTGATTACCAGAGAATATTTTCTTAAAAATATTAATTCGAGCAAACCGAGAATGTGTGAAATTCTTACCGGGTACGCGTCAAGAGCACAAGGAGCGAGCACTGTCCGAATGCATTGAATGGCCAAAACACGATCCTCTGGAGTCCCCTTCCTCAGAAGCTCAATAAATTTCTTTATACAATAAACACAGAAAGGGAAACGAATCAACTAAAAAGTTCCACCATACTGGTAATTGAAAACAAAAATACATGAAAGGATGTTCCCACTAATTAGGATATTCAGCTACCAAACAAACGGACTCTATGTTTCCTGATTTCCAATTTCCAATTTCCAATGAAGCATGATTAAAAACATGGAAATATCCCGTAATTAGCCTAAACAATCAAAATCAAAAGATATCGCATGAACAAAAAGAAGTTGCACATTCAACATTAGGTACGAAGCATCAGCGAGAGAGAGAGAGAGAGAGAGAGAGAGAGGGATAGAGAGAGCAGAATCAGTGAAACCTGCTTCTGTAACCGGAACAGTAGCCTATGATCATCCAGAATGAAGGGTGCATGAAGACGGAGGAGATCGATGGCGCAGTCAATATCACCGGACTCCAAAGAGCGTCTGATCTGGCGGATGATCAACCTGGAATGGTAAGAGGAGGAGGAAAGCGAGGAAGGGGAAGGGGAAGGGGAAGAAGGTGGGGAGGACGAAAAGGAATCCTCAATCAAGTTCTCTGATCTAGCAAAGTCGATTATTAGGGCATCGAGAGCTTCCCAGTTCAAAGGGGTGGAGTCCATTCGGAAGGAAAAGGCTAAGTTTGTGGATTAGAGGATATGAGTTTGCAATTTGGAAGAGAGGGGTCGCGTTGGCGCTGGCGCTAACCTTGTGCGCTCCCTCTGCCTCTGCCCAAAGGCGGCGATGTTGAGATGCAAAACCCAATGGAATTTGAATGCTATATTAAATGCCACGTGTACTTTTCGGGTTTAAACTGCGAGATCGCTTTGCCTTCCTCCTTTTATCATTTACGTATCGCACGATATCTTTCACCCTTGTTTATCACGAGTTATCGACGGACTTGTTTGAACCAATAGAATTTATTTAATACCCATTAAATTTATTTGAACAAAAAAAAAAAAAACTTCCTACATAAAAATTCCAAGTGTTTGAACAACAGAATTTAATGGTCAATTTTTTTTAAAAAAATGATAATTAATTTGAATCATGCATGTTCTTGTTATAAAATGGGGACAGTGGAGGCCCAATTATAGTTTATAATTTATCAATCAAGCCTTTGTGTCAAACTTGTCATATTGATGATAACATATTAATGTTGAAGTTTTTCTTTAGAGAATGAGATTTCAAACTGTACGAGATGAACAAATTAATTAAAATTCTGTAGTTCAACAGAGAATAGCTAGAACTATGAATGTTTGACCCGATCCAGAAGTAGATCCAAATATTTTCCTCAAGTGAGTAGGGGATGGAAGAAACAAAGCGCCACACAAAAGCATTCATGCAGTAAAATAACGAATATGGGCCAAGAACACTATAGACATCGAACGATTAATTGCAAACAAACATTCAACAAATTTGTACAGAAACAGCCCAGCTGATATACCAACACCATCATAAGAACCATAAACAACAAAAGGAAAAAGGTGCACAGTTCCAGTTAAGTTTCTGATCGATCTACAAAGTCATGTCAAGATGCGACGACTTATCATGGAGGGCCAACTTGGGCATTTTGCCTTGATTGTTGTCGTTGTCGGTGCCCGTGCCCGTGCCCGTGCAGCGCCCATCAACAACCGATCTCTTGAGGCTGAGAAACTCTTTCCATTTTGGTAGGCCTTTCGGGGGCACGAACGACGGCACTACAATAGCGTCGTCGTCGTCGTCGTCCTGAAGGAGAAGCTCATCTCTGAGAGTGGGCAACAATTTCCCCTTGAAGAAGAGTTCGTCGGCGGCGGTCATTGTGTGATTACTGGGATTGGTGAGTGCAGAGAATTCGAAGTCGTCGGAGACCGAAATATTTGGAGGGATGTTTTGATGTTGACTAATATGGGTGTTGGTGTTGGTGGAGTGATGGGATTCGACGAAGTCATTGGAAAAGGACAGTCTTGGGCTCATCGGCGGGTAGTGTCCCTTCTGATCTGGGCTCTTGTACGAGTCCAAGCAAGCCATTTGGTACTTACACAACAACTACACTCACACACACACAGATCAGAAAGGGCAGGAGAGAGAGCATGCATGCTTGCAGCCTGCGTTCTCTTCTTGTATTTATACGTCGCCCATCGCTGGATCCAACCACATCCACTATTCACCTTACTTTCTTTTATTTATCAAACTTGTTTAGGCCGCAGCAAAATTAAAAACAACATTAAAGAGAGAATCTAATGAGGTAGCTGGATATGAGATTTTGACTGGCAGGTTGAAATAACAGAGAATGAGCTGGCCATGCCAATGGACCATGTGGAAGGACATTGCTTTCTTTTTAATACAAATCACATTTAATTAACCAGACAGCCCCCTACTTGGCTTCTCTTTCGACTAAACAAACCAGCAGCTCACTGAAATAAGCCCTGCTTTTTTTCATATAAAGGCCACGGATTTCTATATTAACCTTGATTATTTGTTTGTTACAATTAATTAAGAGTTTCCCCAGTAAAGCATGTAGCATTCTCTAGCTTATAGCGTGTTTAGCATGTGACAGAGATTTTAATGATTTTTTTACCAAAAAATGGTGGTAGACGACATGTGGTTGTCGGTTCTCGGTTGTCACTCACATGGGTTAAGGCTTAAGAGACTGTGTTATTGCTATTAGTACTGGGGCGACGTGGAGATCGGGTCAACATATTACAACTGGTCTACACAAGGCACATTACATAATCTAGCAAATTTTGGCTCTTCTTTTTATGTTTGTTTGTGGGATGATTTTGTTTCCAACCCATAAAAAAAGACTCTCTCCCTATAATTTAGGGTTTATTAGAGAGACTAATTGAGTGAAGATACAGCTTAGTACAACATTAGCATCGTAAAACTCAATGGGAATGCGTATTATTCCATCTACCCACATTTTACTTAACTCTTTGTACTAGATAATTGTAATTAAATTAAAGTTGTCTTCTATTAGATATTACTTCACACATACACTGACAAAATTTGAACCCATGAATCTTTAGAAACTGTGAAGGTGACTTAACTAAAGCTGACCCATGGAGTTAATTCAAATAAAAAATATACCTTAACACTGGTAGTGATCTTCAAATTTCTCGAGATTCAAAATTAACCTTTTGGTAGATATTATATTTTAAAACTAGTTGAGTTTTACGAATCAAGTTGGTTTTGTGAACTATTACGGTTACCCTTTCACTTGGTAAATTTTTATCAGGAAAGAAAAATGACCCAAAATCATAAAACACCACATATTTCAGCATTCCATTCATGTGGTAATAGCCCCTGTTTACTAAACTAAACTGGAAAGCTCCCTCCTAGATACAAATCAACCAACATAATTTATAGTTAAATGCTAAATTGGTAGCTAAACACCTTATCAAGCACAGGATAACGTATTTCCCGGCCATTGTAATCCAGTGTTATGGCCAAAAGATGGTACAACAGGAAAACCTTCTGCGTTGTCGTCAGAAGATGTTCCATCATAGAAGACATCCTCACAAAATTTCAGAAATCTGCAACGCGGTCTCTTTCCAAGTTCAGCAATTGTAGATAACACAAAGAAGCAACACTAGGATGCGACTTTTTTGTTTTATAGGAAAAAGGCCAACTAAAATTCAGGAATAATTTTTTGGGACTGGTTTCCTTGGCAAAATTTATATCCATCAAAGCGCATGAAGATCAAAGAAAGTAGTAAAACACTTACATTAACGGGCATCTCAGCAATAACAAGCCCACTACTTCCTTCAATGCTTTCGAGAGTTACCACTTCACCCCCAACAACCATGTTGATTAAGATCCCATCTACGTAGAATCGCTAAGGAAGCAACTCTTGTGTATGAAGAAACCTAAACTGCGCAACTTATATTATAATCCTTCGCAGTATAAAAGTAACCTGAGGTTGAGCAGGTAGTCATGCGCCTCGTATACGTTTCCTGCAATAAAAATGACATGAAGTTTAGAAACAATAATTTGTGACAATAATCAAAATCTGCTTACGAATTCACTTCAGACAACTTTTCAAATGTCTAGTTTTAGGAGTTTGCTTAAGAAAGATCAGTACCACATCAACCAACAGGAAGAGGAAGGCAGGCGTCTTACCCATTCATTTTTACAAATTATCAGCTCACGATCCTGTAGTCTGAAAACTACACCTTATGGAAGATCCCACATTGGTTAGAGATGGAACGAATCATTCCTTATAAGGGTGTGGAAACCTCTCCCTAAAAAATGAGTTTTACCATGAGCCTGATGGTGATACATAACGAGCCAAAATGGACAATATCTACTAGCGATGAGTTGGGTTGATACAAATGGTATCAAAGTCAAACACAGGGCGGTGTGCCTCCAAGTGGGTTAGATTGTGAAATCTCACATCGGTTAAAGAGGGTAACGAAACATTCCTTATAAGTGTGTGGAAACCTCTTCCTAACAAACGCGTTTTAAAACCGTGAGCTTGACGACTATACGTAACAGGCCAATGTAGACAATATCTTGCTAGAAGTGGGTGGTCTGTTGCACCTTCTCTGTTGGTAGGTCATAATTTATCAAAACATGGACAGAAAGAGGTGAAGCCAAAAGTGGAAGGCAGGCGTCTGTTACTACAATCATGTGAGATTTTCTCCTACTTTCTCAACCTCACATTTGTCTTCTAATAGAGATCTGAACTTTTGGCTCCACCTTCGTGTTGTTTTCTGAAATTTCTCTAATATCAGTGCTCGGTCTGCTTCAGCAAGGTCACTGTACTGAAGATGACAAGCAATAAATACACTGCATCAATATAAGTCAAAAAGTAAGTCTTATCCATTCAAAGCGTGGTGCTACCCCATATGTATGCCAACATGAGTAACGTATTGACAAGAAGAAGGAAGAAGACAAAATGTACTCAGTGTAAGATTTAAATGAAAAAGGGGTAATTTTCCCTAGCACAAATAAGTAAAAACACAAACTTGTTCCTAAGACCGTATTAACCATAAAGTAAAAGTAAGTGAACAAATGACAGAAAACAACTGACCCACACAGGGTCAAAACGATTTAGCAGTATTCAAAAACTGTAAGATGGAGGATACTGAAAACAGTAAATTGTATAGGGTGACCTTGTCATCCAGTCAATTGATATTCAATCAACTCTTGCCCAGAGTTAATGTGAGCGATTGCCCAAAATTGATATTGAATCCACATGGCACAATTACCATCCGTAATGGTTAGTTTCACCGGTTGGTTTCCATTATCAACTGAAATACAATAAAATAAGGTCAAGTGTATTAATGTGAGCGATTGCCATTATATTGGTAGCACTCTGCCAATCAAAGCATCTCATCCATAGAACTAGGACCCGGATGAACAATACAACCCAAAGAGCTGATCCTGTTCAAGATGATGTCATGACTCCTGATCCGAGCGTCCTATCATATTGACAATTCATACATTGAAGATCAATTCAGGCAAGTCGTAACTCGGAGATTAAATTATTCGTTAAGTGGCACAAAAGAATGCATCCATCAGGCTCAGGCTTCGGCATTTCTAGACCAATTTCCCGAATTTCACTTGGAAGAGCTTTTATTGAGCAAAAATAAACATACCAAAGAGGCCAGAGAGATGTATTGGAGGTTGGAGACGGAGGAGCAGATAGCGTCGATCTCGTCGCGAGAACTGCAGAGCACGATCATCCGCAAGGACGGACGGCGACCGGCCGCGTCCAACAAACCCACCAACGTTTCCTGCCAAACAAAGTACAAGTCTACAAAAATATCAACCAAACATTACAGTGGAATCCCAGAAATATGTATGAGCATAGATAGAGAGAATGCGACTATCTTAAACTAGAGCCTGTCAACGGCAACATAAAAGTGGGCAGACTGAGAAAGTGAAACAAAACGAGGATCGATGAATATAGAAACACGAGTTAGCATAATACAAAGGATGGAGGAAGCTATAACAGTACCTGAAATGGAAAGATGAGCGAGAGGGAGGCGAGGGGTTTTCGATTGCATCAATTGCCATGGTCGCTGCGGGCAGCACAGCGCTCTCGCCAAACTGCTTCCAAGCTTGAGGGCTGAAGTCTTTCTTTCCTTAATACAGTCGTACACGCCTCGCGCTTCGCTTTTCGCAAGAATCTGGGATTTCCAAGCTTGAGGGTATATTATTTTTATTTTTATTTTTATTTTTACGTCCTCCATTATTTTATAAATAGAAATATAAAGCATTCACTTTTATTTATTTTTCACTTTATAATTAAAATATATCAAAATATTCACAATTAACACATCTTCGCGACTAACTCCATATGTTTTCCATTAATGTATGTTTCCACTAACATACAAAAGTAAACTCTATTTAAATTGTATAATATATAGTTTGATTTAATTTAAAGTAAAACTTTTAAATTTGTTTCCTTTTGCCCATCTCAAAAAATAATGAATGTATTTCTGAATTCATCCACTACATTTAAAAATATATTGAAACTATATACACAATAAATTTTAAACTAACTTGAATGAAATTCAAAATAAATAGATAAATATAATAATTAATGTAATTTTGTTTGAATAAATAAATTAAACCAATAAAATTGGGAGTCTTCAAAGTTTCTTATCAGTTAAAGCTACTGTTAAGCCTAATTAAAATGAGTATATTCTTTAACCCAAACTATTGTTAAGCATAATTGAAATGAGAATGTTGTTAAATTTTACAGACATATTAAAACAAAAGTTGAAATTAAAAAAAAAAAAAAATTAAAAAATAATGAATAGGCTTGGGACCTATTAAATGCAAATTTAGTTAATTAGTTAAATATTAATTTAATTGGTGTAGGAGTGAAAGTATGAACCCACGGTGGTACCTTAATAAACAAGTTATAATGACGTGTACAAAATTTAAGGCTATATAGACATCCCTCCTATTAAATATAAATTTCAAATTTATGTGATTGGTTAGCTATAAAAAAAATGGTAATATATCCACACGAGAATTAATTAGATGCAAATATTATATATATTTGAATCATAATCTCACATATTTTATCTATTAAAATAAAAAAACCCAAAGTTCTAAAACTAATTGATAGGTAAGCTAATATATTGGGATACTTTGGAAGATTTTTTCTCTTTTGTTTCGGTCTCTTTTTTCAATTAAAATGTTTCATCTAAATTCTGAAGTTTAATGAGTGAATTAGATAATAATGTCATTCGCTAAATTTTCATGTCGAAGTGGGGATGGTGGGCATAATGCACAGCTAAAAAAAATATAATAAGAATAAATTATTATTTATTGAAATAAATGTTTAATTCACTTAAAAAAAATCATATATTTTAAATTAAATGACAGTACAAATTTTATGATTTTGTTATCTAGTACAAATTCAAAATTTTGGAAGGCACAATAAAATTTAGATTTATTTTTTGTTGGCTTCAACTGTATAGCGATATATTGGGCAGATTGATCTTTAAAAACACTAATTTTGTTGTTAATTTTTATTTCCCCCTCAGTTTTTGGAAAAATAAAACAATGAAAACTAGTTGGGAGCCTTTCTCATCACCTTATTTATTTATTATTTTTATTTTTAGAGAAAAGGGTTTAACAAAATAGAGAGATGAAATGGTTAAGAGAGGTTTTCTTTTAAAACGTTGGATTATTATTATTATTATTATTATTATTATTATTATTTGTTTGTAAGAAAATAGAAGATTGGCATAAAAAAAAAATGAATTAGAAAAAGAAAGGGGGATGATTGTGAAGAAAATATGAAGTAATGTAAATGAAAATCTTAAAAGTTGAAGGAATTAAATTTTGAAGGAATTGAGGGGCGAAAGTGATAATTGATATAAAACAAAGGGCCGAAGCAGAAAGAAAAGAAAAAGTAATTGATTATTTTGTTTTCGTGGTTTTGCCTATTCGTTGCTTTCTCCCTCTTTTCTGTTCTCCACCCCCATCCTCCTCCTCCTCCTCCTCCGGGTTAGAGTAGGTTTTCTTTCATCTCACTGTAGACGTCTTCTCCACGGCGCACGTTAATCTCTCAAAATTACAGACTATTGGAGGTAAGTTCTTCCCTCTATCTCCCTCTTTCTTCGGGTAGATTCTCCTCCTCCTCTCCCCGTCTGGTATTACGATAGATTTTAGTGAAACCCTAATAGCAGGGCGGCAACTTCTGGCGCTCTTATTCATTTGATTGGTTTATTAGATCGGTTGTTAGTGAGCCTTCTGAATCTGTAATCCGTACTAATCTCTGTTTTATTTTTATTCATCAGGGAGGGGGAGAGTCCATTGGGCGTAACATTACCATTGTTTTTTTTTATTAGTCTTCTTTAAATCTGTGATCGATTATCTGCTTTAAGATCTGCCAAAAGGGGGATCTTTGAGTTGCTAAGTTAGGCTTTTGATGCTTTGGCAGGAATCGGGATCCGCCAAGCGGATTAGAGTTCTGGGGTGCCCCCTGCGATGGCTAATCCTGGCGTCGGGGCCAAGTTTGTATCCGTGAATCTCAACAAATCGTATGGGCAGGCTCATCATCATCATTCATCTCATTCAAATTCATATGGATCAAATCGAACGCGACCTGGTAGTCATGGGGCCGGCGGAGGAATGGTGGTCCTGTCGAGGCCCCGCAGTTCCCAGAAACCTGGGCCGAAGCTTTCTGTTCCACCCCCCTTGAATCTTCCTTCATTGCGAAAAGAACATGAGAGACTAGATTCTTTGGGTTCCGGTGCTGGGCAAACTGGTGGAGGGGTTTTGGGAAACAGACAGAGGCCAACTTCAGCTGGTTTGGGTTGGACAAAGCCGCACACCAACGATCTGCCAGAGAAAGAAGGGCTCAGTGGTAATATAGTTGATAAAATTGATCCTTCTTTGCGAAGTGTTGATGGGGTGAATGGTGGGAGTAGTGTGTATATGCCACCTTCTGCTCGTGCTAGTACGGCAGGGCCAGTTGTGTCTACTTCTGCGTTATCTCAGGTGCATACTGCAGTTGAAAAAGCCCCCGTTTTGAGAGGTGAGGATTTCCCATCCTTGCAAGCAACTTTACCTTCTGCTGCTGCACCTTCTCAGAAACAGAGAGATGGTTTGAGTTCTAAATTGAAGCATGCGGCTGAAGTTTCATATGAAGAACAGAGGGATACTTCTCATTTAAGTTCTAGTATAGATGCCCGCTCAAAATTTCAGTCATCAAAGAAAAGTATTCCCAGTGAAAATGCAAAAAATGGCAACTCTTTTAGTTCCGGGAGTTTTCAATCACCAGAATTATCACGGAAGCAGGAAGATATTTTCCCAGGCCCTTTACCACTAGTCTCGATGAATCCTAGATCAGACTGGGCTGATGATGAACGTGATACAAGCCATGGTTTGATTGACAGGGTAAGGGATCGAGGGCATCCAAAGAGTGAGGCTTATTGGGAGAGGGACTTCGATATGCCTTGGGTTAGTTCTCTTCCCCACAAGCCCATTCATAATTTTTCTCAGAGATGGCATCCACGGGATGATGAATCTGGGAAGTTTCATTCCAGTGATATTCATAAAGTGGACCCTTATGGTCGGGATGCAAGAACGCCTAGTAGGGAAGGCTGGGAAGGAAACTTCCAGAAAAACAATCCTATACCAAAAGATAGATTTGGTTCAGACAGTGGTAATGATAGAAATGATATTGCAGGGAGGCCCACTAGCATTGATCGAGAAACAAATGCTGATAACATGCATGTTTCACAGTTTCGAGAACATGCTCCTAAAGTTGGGAGGCGGGATGCTGGATTTGGGCGGCAAACCTGGAACAGTGCGTCAGAATCTTATAACTCCCAGGACCCAGATTGGACTGCAAAAGACAAGCATGGTAGTGAGCAGCACAATAAGTTCAGGGGTCAAACACACAATACTTCAGTTTCAAACTCGTCATACTCTCCAGGTTTAAAACGAATTCCTGCCGATGATCTGTTGCTGAATTTTGGCAGGGATAGACGCTCATTTGCCAAGATTGAGAAACCTTACATGGAAGATCCTTTTATGAAAGATTTTGGAGGCTCTAGTTTTGATGGACGAGATCCTTATACTGGTGGTCTTGTTGGGGTGGTCAAGAGGAAGAAGGATGTGATTAAGCAAACTGATTTTCATGACCCTGTTAGGGATTCGTTTGAGGCCGAACTTGAGAGAGTTCAACAGATTCAAGAGCAGGAACGACAGCGAATTATTGAGGAGCAAGAAAGAGCTTTGGAACTAGCTAGGAGAGAAGAGGAAGAGAGACAGAGGCTTGCAAGGGAACAGGAAGAAAGGCAGAGGAGAGCTGAAGAAATAGCCAGGGAAGCAGCATGGAGAGCTGAGCAAGAGAGACTGGAGGCTGTACAAAAAGCTGAAGAACTTCGGATTGCTAGAGAGGAAGAAAAACAAAGAATATTTGTGGAGGAAGAGAGAAGAAAGCAGGCTGCTAAACTGAAGCTTTTAGAATTAGAGGAAAGAATGGCCAAGAGGCAGGCTGAAGCTGTG
Source organism: Cucurbita maxima (assembly GCF_002738345.1). Classification (NCBI taxonomy): domain Eukaryota; kingdom Viridiplantae; phylum Streptophyta; class Magnoliopsida; order Cucurbitales; family Cucurbitaceae; genus Cucurbita; species Cucurbita maxima. The sequence goes on from NW_019272020.1 coordinate 2,488,246, forward strand.
AAATCAAGCACTTTGACTTCAGATATTCCTGAAAAGAAGATTTCCAGTGTTGTAAAAGATGTTTCCAGGTTGGCGGACTCTGTTGATTGGGAAGATGGTGAAAAGATGGTGGAGCGAATCACTACATCAGCTTCTTCTGAGTCATCTTGCATAAATAGGCCCTCTGAGGTGGGCCTTAGAACTCAAGTTTCTAGAGATGGTTCTCCTTCCTTCGTTGACAGAGGCAAGTCTGTTAATTCATGGAGAAGAGATTTTTATGACAGAGGAAGTGGCTCTCAATTTGTTCTACAGGATCAGAGTACTGGCTACACTGGTCCATGGCGGGAGGCAACAACTGGTGGGCGTGTATCTTCTAGGAAAGAGTTTTATGGGGGAGCTGGACTTACAACTTCTAGAATATATAATAGAAGAGGCATGACAGAACCACAATCTGATGATTATTCTCAGCTAAGAGGGCAGAGACCTAACCTTTCTGGGGGTGGTGATCAGTATAACAGGAGCCAAGAGTTCGACTCTGAATTTCAGGATAATGTTGAGAATTTTGGTGATCATGCATGGAGGCAGGAGGGTAGTCGCAACAACTTCTATTTTCCTTATCCTGAACGAGTAAATCCAATTTCTGAGGCTGATGGGTCCTATTCTGTTGGAAGGTCACGCTATTCCCAGAGGCAACCTCGTGTTCTTCCTCCTCCATCTGTGGCTTCCATACAGAAATCTTCTGTGAGGGGTGAATTCACATCTGTTACCCGGGATATTGCAGAAAGTGAGATACAATACGATCATCTGGCCAGGAATGTTTCTACTGCTCAGACAAGGTATATTCATCATGAAAATCGTACACTTCCTGAGATAATTGATGTTAATTTAGAGAATGGTGAGAATGAGGAGCAGAAACCAGATGGCAACACAACACTGCGGTGCGACTCACAGTCAACCCTTTCTGTATTTAGCCCCCCAACCTCTCCAACTCATTTATCTCACGAGGACTTGGATGATTCTGGAGATTCTCCTGTTTTATCCGCTAGCAGAGAAGGCACACTGTCAATAGAAGACAATGAATCTGCTGTACCTGCCAAGGCCGGTAAAGAGATCATGATTTCCTCTACCAGGGCATCTACAGGCGATGAAGATGAATGGGGTGTTGTAGATGAACATGTGCAGGAACAGGAAGAATATGATGAAGATGATGATGGGTATCGAGAAGAAGATGAGGTACATGAAGGAGAGGACGAGAACATTGACCTTGCGCAGAATTTTGATGATTTGCATTTAGATGATAAAGGGTCACCCCATATGTTAGATAACTTGGTATTAGGTTTTAACGAAGGTGTTGAAGTGGGGATGCCGAATGACGAGTTTGAAAGAATTTTAGGAAATGAGGAAAATATGTTTGCCACACCAGAAATTTCAAACTGCATCAGGGAAGAGCAGGGGTCTTCTGAAGGATTGCAAGTTGATGGTAAAGTCTGTCAATACGAGGATGCTTCCTCTCAAATAAGGATTGACCCTGAGGAGATGCAGGACTTGGTTATGCAATCTGAAACTGCCCAAGCATTGCCAGAACCTGAAATTAATGAGCAAGGAAATTCTTCTTGCAGATCTAGTGTGTCTGTTCAGCAGCCAATCTCATCTTCAGTTTCAATGGCCTCACAATCTTCATCTGGTCAAGTTATTGTGCCAAATGCTGCCGGTTCAGGTCAAGCTGAGCCTCCTGTTAAGCTTCAGTTTGGGTTATTCTCAGGGCCTTCTCTCATTCCATCTCCTGTACCAGCTATACAGATAGGTTCTATACAGATGCCTCTTCATTTGCATCCTCAGATGACCCCATCTATGACTCACATGCATTCATCACAGCCCCCTCTATTCCAGTTTGGGCAGCTAAGGTATACCTCTTCTGTCTCCCAAGGTGTACTGCCATTGGCTCCTCAACCACTGACATTTGTTCCACCCGCTGTTCAAACTGGTTTTCCTTTAAATAAGAACCCAGGAGATGCTCTGCTCATTCAAACTTCTCAGGAAACCTGTGCTCATAATTCTCGAAAAAATGACGTGTTGCCTCTTTTGATGGATAATCAACAAGGCCTTGTGTCAAGATCTTCGAATGTGAACTCATCAGGGGAGTCAAAGTCATTACCATTAACTGAAAGCATAGAAAGCCAAGTTATGGCTCAGCAGTATCAAACTGCAGGTTCTTGCATTGATGAGAACAATTCCAGATCTGAACTAGGGTTTCAAGCAGAACATCAAAGACAACATGTTTCAACTTCAGACAATCATTATGTGGTATCAAGGGGGAAAGAATCTGAAGGTCGAGCTCAGGATGGGATGGGATCACTTGATTCTGTATCAAGAGATAAAGGTTTGAGCGGGTTAAAAGCTCGTGGTCAGTTTCCTGGTGGAAGAGGGAAAAAATATATCTTTACAGTAAAAAATTCTGGATCTAGATTGCCATTCCCAGGTTCCGAATCTACTCGCTTAGATACTGGTGGATTCCAGAGGCGGCCTAGGCGCAATATTCCACGTACTGAGTTTCGTGTTCGGGAAACTGTGGATAAAAAATTGTCTAGTAGTCAAGTTTCTTCTAACCATGTAGAGGTAGACGATAAGCCAACTGTTAGTGGAAGAACTGCTGTCAATTCTGCCAGAAATGGGACTAGGAAGGTCTTCGTATCTAATAAGCCATCAAAAAGAGCCTTAGAGCCTGAAGGATTAAGCTCTCGGGCAAGTACTTCTCTTGAGCTTGATGCTGGCAATAGGTCTGAAAAGGAAGTGAAAAAAGAGTATTTGGGCAAGAGCCAGGGAAGCCAATATTATGGGGAAAGTAACTTCAGAAAGAATATTTGTTCTGGGGAGGATGTTGATGCCCCTATGCAGAGTGGCATCATACGTGTATTTGAGCAACCTGGCATAGAAGCTCCCAGTGATGAGGATGATTTCATTGAGGTACGATCTAAAAGGCAGATGCTGAATGATAGGCGTGAACAAAGAGAGAAAGAGATCAAGGCAAAGTCCCACAATTCAAAGGTTTATATGTTCTCCTCCTTTCCTTTTTATTTATTTTTGTTATTACAAGTTTAAAATTTAATAAATTTGATGAGTACTTCTTTAGATCCCACGAAAAAGTCGATCTACTTCGAAAATTGCATTGTCCTCTGTCAATTCAAGCAAAGTTTATGCTGCTAAGGTCGCAGAAACAGTGAAGAGAACTCGATCTGAGTTTATTGCTGCTGATGGAGGACGTGGTTCGGGAAATATTGTGGTGTCAAGTGCGCTTAGTTCCTCAATAGTCTCTCAACCATTGGCCCCAATTGGGACTCCTGCTCTGAAATCTGATTCCCAGACCGAGCGATCACATACTGCTAGGTTGGTATTCATTATGAAAGAACTTTCATGCATTGTCATCTTTCAGATCTGAACAAATATTTTATATTATTTTACAGGTCTATCCAGACGAGTGGCCCTGCCTTGGCAACTAGTGATGGAAGAAATCTCGAGTCAAGCTTGATGTTTGATAAGAAGAATGATATTTTGGATAATGTTCCATCATCTTTTCCTTCCTGGGGCAATTCACGTATAAACCAACAGGTACCGGGGTGGAAACGGAGACCTTGGTTGAGTTTTATTGTTGTAAATTGCATATATTTCTGGATGTAAATATGGGATTTTGATATTGACCTTGTCTACCGTTATTTGTTCATTGCTTACTTTTGTGGATCTATAGGCAATTTTAATATTGTTGTTACTATGTTAGAAGACCTCTATTCTATCGATGTTTCATGTTTATTTCAATTTGAGCGCAAAAAGTGTTGAACCTTTATCTAAGTTCAAGCTGACTGTAGAGTTATACTTCTAATGTGCTTTTACTTGTTTATATGTTGTAATATCTGATATAATTTCAAACTGATTAGATTCATTGGCAGGTTATGGCCCTGACACAGACCCAACTTGATGAGGCTATGAAGCCTGCGCAGTTTGATTTACATCCTCCGGTAGGAGATCATTCTAGCTTAGCTGGTGATCCTAATGTGCCATCCTCATCTATCTTAGCAATAGATAGGTCATTTTCTTCTGCTGCTAATCCAATCAGTTCTCTGCTTGCCGGGGAGAAAATTCAGTTTGGTGAGTATCGGAGGTACTGATTTAGGAGTTTACTTTCATTAATTCTAATTTTTTTTTTTTCAATTATGTATACAGGTGCAGTCACATCTCCAACAGTTCTTCCTCCTGATAGCTGTTCCACTTTGCTTGGGATTGGCCCCACAGGTCTCTGTCACTCAGACATGCAAATTCCTCACAAGCTTTCTGGTGCGGAGAATGATTGTCATCTTTTCTTTGAGAAAGAGAAACATCATTCTGAATCTCGTACTCGTATTGAAGATAGTGAAGCTGAAGCTGAGGCAGCTGCTTCTGCCGTTGCTGTTGCAGCTATCAGTAGTGATGAGATAGTCACTAATGGGCTTGGCACGAGCTCTGTTCCAGTTACTGATACCAACAATTTTGGCGGTGGAGATATTAACGTTATAATAGCAGGTACTGGAAGCTGCGATGCAATTACGATGAGTAGTTTTACCTTTTATTTTGTTTGTACTTTTGGTTATACGACTTTGTTGATTACTGCATTACTGTATTACAGGCTCTGCTGGTAATCAGCAATTTGCTAGCAAAACAAGGGCGGATGACTCTCTTACTGTAGCCCTTCCTGCAGATTTGTCCGTTGAGACCCCCCCAATTTCCCTGTGGCCATCTTTGCCGAGTCCTCAGAATTCTTCAAGCCAGATGCTTTCACATTTCCCCGGAGGTTCACCTTCCCAATTTCCCTTTTATGAGATCAATCCCATGTTGGGAGGTCCTGTCTTTACTTTTGGACCGCATGATGAGTCAGTATCCACCACCCAAGCTCAAACACAAAAAAGCAGTGCACCAGCACCTGGCCCTCTTGGATCCTGGAAACAGTGCCATTCTGGTGTCGATTCATTCTACGGGCCTCCTGCTGGTTTTACTGGTCCGTTCATAAGTCCTGGAGGTATCCCAGGAGTTCAAGGTCCTCCGCACATGGTTGTATACAATCACTTTGCTCCTGTTGGACAGTTCGGGCAAGTTGGCTTGAGTTTCATGGGTGCTACTTATATTCCATCTGGAAAACAGCCTGACTGGAAGCATAGCCCTGGACCTTCTTTGGGTGTTGAAGGGGATCAGAAGAATTTAAATATGGTTTCAGCTCAACGCATGCCCACCAACTTACCTCCAATCCAGCATCTTGCACCTGGTTCGCCTCTACTGCCAATGGCTTCTCCATTAGCTATGTTCGATGTTTCTCCATTCCAGGTACAGTTCGTTTATTTTGTTACCCTTTTCGTTGCCTTATTATTGTATAGATCACGAGGGAGAACATTTTTTGTGTGGAAGAAATGTAAGGTTCGAGATTATCTATATTTCTAAGCAGTATTTCGGGTATTACATAATGAAGTAGATGCATGGATTGGCAGTTGTGCTAATCAATTGCTTTTTTTCTGCTACAAAATGTTCTGATGGTTTGCTGCTTAATATTTGCAGGCCTCTCCTGAAATGTCTGTCCAAGCTCGTTGGCCTTCTTCAGCATCCTCTGTTCAGCCTGTGCCGCTGTCCATGCCTTTGCAGCAGCAGGCAGAGGGCATTCTTCCCTCACATTTCAGTCATGCATCGTCTGCTGACCCGTCATTTACAGTTAATAGGTTTCCTGGATCACAACCTTCTGTAGCCTCTGACCACAAGCGTAATTATACTGTGGCAGCCGATGCAACTGTCACCCAACTTCCAGATGAACTTGGAATAGTTGATGCTTCGAGTTGCGTCAGTTCTGGGGGTTCAGTACCAAATGTTGACATTAAGAGCTTATCGGTGAACTCGGTTACCGATGCTGGCAAAACTGGTGTTCAGAATTGCAGTAGCAGCAACAGTAGCCTGAATGCAGGCACCAATTTAAAATCTCAGTCGCCTCAGCATAAGGGCATACCCGTCCAGCAGTACAGTCATTCTTCTGGATACAATTATCAGAGAGGTGGTGCTTCTCAAAAGAATAGTTCAGGTGGCAGCGAATGGCCCCACCGTAGAACAGGGTTCATGGGAAGAAACCAGTCTGGAGCTGAAAAGAACTTTTCCTCTGCAAAAATGAAGCAAATTTATGTGGCCAAGCAACCATCAAGCGGGAATCTCAGAGTATAGAAAGGGAGCTTGCCTAGATTTCGGATTTGCATTGAACGGATTGTTTTCAGTCCAGAAATCAAAGTTTTGGTTGGTTTTTTGTTTTTGTTTTTTGTTTTTGTGTTCATGTTCCGTTAGTAAAGTGTGTTGGAATTAGTCAGTCTGTAGAGACCCATCCACTATGGATGAATGGCCGATGAACTTTGGTGGTGACTGCTACTGCAGTTTGATTGGGCTGCCATTCCAGACTAAAGGGATAATTTGATTTCATTCGTCCAAGTTACGTGCCGGGACATGGGACAGTCGTCTATCATGATATGAAGTTTTAGTCGGTTTCAAAAAAAGAAGGAAGTTTATTATTTATTGGGACTGATGTACTCATATTGCTGATTTTTAAGGTAATATCTGCCATGCTATCAAATGATCAAATTGGTGGGACCTTTCGCTTAATTTTGAAGTCGTTTTTTATACTTCTTAAGTTGTCTTTCTATTTTAGATTCTTATGCATCTAAATCTATTAAGCTAAGGCTGGATGGCCAAGTTCAAAAACTCTCTTTGATTGTAGCATACCTATAAACTGTAAGTAGTAGTTTTTGGCCAGGTTTCCGTGAAAGCGCCGTCATTTCTGGATTTCCAAATTGGGTTCCCAGACCCACGGTGGGCCTGGCCTTATCTCCACGGAACTCGATTGCATCTCTGTCATAAGCCCCGGCGGCTTGATTGGTCGTGTCGAAAGTGCTTAACCACACCCTTGCGACCGACCCCCCTTGGGTCTCGACTATCGGCAGCTCATTTGCCCCAAGGCCTCTGCTCTGCTCCCTTGAATGTTCACTTCCATTTGATTTCATTCTCTTCTCTTCTGCTGCTTTAAAATATTGATGCTCGATAGAGATTCTTTCTGGGTCTCCGTTTCTATACAAATGTAGATAGACATCGATGTCGATAAAATGTGGGTGTTTGAATCAATGCACCATTTTTAGAGAGCATGGAAGAGACGAGAAGATGGTGGAATGAATGTTGTGCATTATTCATTGAAACAAGTGCGTTTAAACGGGCTTGGAAACCACAGTTGTTTTATTAACCAATAGAAAGCAGAGGAAACGATCTTTGTCTAGGCTTCACTGCCCTTGCACACTAGACACTGAATCAATTTCCTTTTTTCTTTTTAATAAAAGAAATCAAACTACACTTTGATGTGTCAATATGTTGACAAATATTGGCGACAATTGAAAGGATTGTTGAAACATTGCAAATATGTTTTGAATCAAGAGATGGGATGGGATACCCTTAGGAGCTTCGATGATATCCACCCTTGCTTACATGCATCTCTCTCTACTTCCTACAATATAACAATTTTTACATATTACTAATATCAACATCAATATCAGTATCAAAACCGATATTGATATCTAGCCCTTTTGAACTCTCTACAGATTATATAATATATTATTATTATTATTAGTTTAATTCTACAAACGCCGTCGTCTCCTACCGTTGCTGTGCTCGGTCGTCGTCAGTTGCAGAGATTGCTGCTCGTCATCAACGGCGCGTGCATCTCAACCGACTTCATTGCTTTCGCATGTGGTGCGTTGCTGCACCCTATTTTCTCCTCTCTCACCCTTTTCATCTTCTTCTTCTCCTCCTTCCCTTTCAACCAAACCCCAAACAGCTTCAGAGTTTCGCCGCCGTTACCTACACTCCCTTCTTCTTCTTCTTCTTCTTCTTCTTCGTCATCGTCGTCGTCGTCGATCTTACCCTTGCCTTTCAGATCTGCGCCCGAACCACGATTCCTCATGATGTTGTTGATCTGATCCGGCGCCACCTTCAAATAGTCCGTCAGAAAGACTACCAGCTCGTCACACTGTTTCTTCGTCTGTGCCAGCTCCGAATTCAGTATCTCGTTGTCCTTCCTTAATTTCTCGTTCTCCTCAGTCAGATCGGCGAATTGTGCCATCGTTCCCATCTCCACCGATCCCGGATTCTTCGAATCCGGCGATGAAGTCGAAGTCGATCCGATGTCCTCCCCGGAGTTTGACGGCGAAGAGTTGCCTCCTCCGCCGAATTTACCGGGATGTGCAGTCTGCGACGGTTGCGACATCACAACCGTCTTTCGGCGACGGATTTTGGAGAGGAGGTCTTTGTGGCCCCGTCGGAAATTGTCGTTGGCGAATTCCCATTTGTCCGGTACTATCTTCCGGAACCCCTGGATTAGGGATAACCCAAAATCAATCAATTAATTTAATTAATTGGTAAAGATTCGGTATACGGATGAAGACATGCGGCAATTTCGTCGGAGTGGGAGAAAAACAAAGAATAATCCAACACGTTGGTTTAAAAATTGAACAATATAAAAAATGTGTGAAGAAGTCTCTAGAGGCATCTGGACGGTGTGAAATTCACGACTTTTCTACGCTATCATTCCTGAACTAAATTCATGTGATCCTGTGGTTGTAAAAATGCAGAAACCAATGGTTTATATAAAGAAATTAAAAAAAGAAGAAGAAGAGCCCCAACAAGGGTGTGAATCCAAAGGGTAAATAAGAAATTGAATCAATTACAAAGCTAATATGAGTTGTTTGTATTTGATAAACTAAAAGAGGGAGGAAATTAATTGCATGAATAAAGTTGGAGAGAGCGGTGGGTTGGCTTACGTAAGTGTTAAGCTGACGGACAAAGCTAGAGAAGTTGTTGTGTTTGAAATAAGTGGGAAGCAAATCTCTGGCGAAATCGGCGGTCTTCCAGACGATGAAGGTAGCGCCAGATTGGTTCCAGGAAACGACGTCGTCGGTGGCAGGATCGTCGACGAGCTGGTAGGTCTTGGTGAGAAAGGGCGCCGGGAGGGACCTCTGTGCCATAGATGGGAAGAAACAGGGGAGCTAAAAACAATATTGTAATAGGAAGAAAGAGGAAGAGAAATAGCGGATGCAGAGAGTCAGAGGACGGTGAGATGGCTGAAGAGAAGAAGAGCGGTGAGGAATTCCCAACCCCAGCAGTAGAATCCAGAGATGGAGGGAAGGGGTCTGTCAAATTCCATGACGGAGTGGAGGGAAGAAATGGATCATAACCACAAATGGGAACAACAGTTGAACCCAGATTGCAATTATAATGGAACGGAATGGAACTCTTCCTTCCCCAGTTCCTGTAACAATAATAACAATAAGGGCCCTTTTTAAAAAGAAGAAGAAGGGAAGGAAGAAAGAAAGGAGGGAGTTGGTTCTAGAAGTGTTGAGAAACAAAGAGAAGGGAATAAAGAATATAATAAAATAAAATAAAATAAATAAATTTGAAAGAAAGGGGGGAGGAACAGAAAGAACCAGTCCGCCCTCCTCCACTAATACCTGCTTCTAATTCTTCAACCCCTTTGAAAATACACACACAAAGCAGTAGATGGAGCAGATAAGAGAGGAAAAACAAAAGAGGCTGTTTCTTTTGAAATGTTTCTTTAGTTGAAGATAAGCACAATCATGTTGGAAAGAGAAAGAGAAAGGGAAAAAGAAGCGTAATTTGATGGGAAGGAGGGCGTAGTAGGTAGGTACAGACGTTTCATTTGTGTTCTTCAAACATTTTCACGGACATGCCGAATTGAAGGCTGGTTCACACTTGTCCAACACCCCCTTCTAAATTCATAACCTTCTTTTTTTTTTACCAGAAACAACAAAACTGTATGGGGCTCAAGTGTAGTAAAAGAAACGTTCGTTAGGAGTGTGAATGCGGGATTTGGACAGCACATTGTTTTGAACATGTTGTTGGTCGTAGTTTTGACGCGCCACGCCCCATATCCCAAACCACCCAAGCCGAGCCTTGTGGAAATGTGTATATATATATATATTATATATCATAAGGTCAATGTGATGCGCATCGAATTCCAACGCCATCCCTCCGTGGAATTGGAACGCCCGCCATGCCCAGCCCGCCCCAGACCTGGAGGCTGCCCTTTTCTATTCCCCTTTTTGCCTAACCTTTTGACGAAGTACGCAACCAAACATATCCCCATCACCTCACCATTCATCAATATATATGACGGGAGTGTCACCAGTGATATCATATAAACATCTGCAGGTCAAAAAGGCATTGTATTGTGCATTGTTTCACAAAGTCAGGGGTTTAGTCAATTAAAAGCGCCTACCGTCGAGATAATTCAATTTAAAGAATACAGATTATTCAACCATTCAAACAGTTGAGGAGTATTAGAATATGTTGGAAACTTTCCAAAGATGGTTCCGCAAATCTGTCGGCATTTGCTTCAGCTTAGCTTAGCCAGTATGAATTATCCATAATTGTTTAAACTAAATAACAAATGTAATTAACTTCCCACGAAAACAAATAATAAATTCATGGTTATTATCTAAATAATGTATGGATGCATTATTATGAATCTGAAATCTTAGGAAATTGACTTTTGAAACATCATCGTATTCAATCAAAAACCATTTTGGCAGAAAGACAAGACAGGTGTGTGCTCTGGTTTTTTTCTGCTTTGAGAAGCATTTAATTCCACCAATTTTTCCAAAATAGAAATTTCTTAAAACCTTCTCAAACAATCCTTACAACATTTGAGTTTGATTGTCGGATACTTTTACAGATTCAAATTCTGTCTTTTCATCTTACATATTTTAAAAAACAACAGTTGACCCAAAACCGTAAATTTTGTTCCAAATGTGAAACATGTGTGAGTTTTGACTTTAAAGAAAGATCCTTTTATTTTCCTTTTCCCATTGTGATATTGAAATTTGTGACATTAATTCTTTTAATTATTGTTGCTTCAACTTGCACTCGAATTTTGACTTTGAATGGATCTTCAAGCCCATATGACTGAAGAGTTCAAAACCATCTGCCATTAATATTTATGCTTTGACTGACCGAATTTGTACTAAAGTGATGCAATTTTTAGAAATGAAATCAAATTAAATGGAACCTAGCTCTACTCAGCGTGTGCGTGATTGTAGGCATGATTGACTGTAACATTAATTTTAAGTAATTCAATGTGTGATTCTCCTCCTAGAGAATAAGAAGTAGGAACAATTTAAAGCTAGGGTGAGAATGTCTATTTAGTTAGACTGTGATTCAGGATGGAACACCTCCAGTAGTTCGAGTGCAATAGAATTATGAAACATAATTAGAGGGTAATGCTCTTGGTGCTCCTGACCGAACCAGACAAAGAGAGTCGGAACTAAAAAAAAACATGGAGACATGAATCCATGTCAAGACTCTTAAACCACCTTAAAGACCTAGAAGATCACCCCAACAATTTTGAAAGAAAAAAAAGTAGCCTCCGCCTATAGTCAGTCAGTACAGTGTCGGAGCAGTCAGTACCGGCCATTCTAAGTGTGAGGCACCGACTTGATGGTTTGCTAGATTACCGGTCCAAATTTTATGATAGTTTTCCATGGTTTTTTTTTCATCCTACATTGAATGGTCGGTTAGTCTTTGGACACCTCTATATACGGAGTATGACACCATATTTACAAATTATTTAAGAACAATTTGCAAATATGATATCAGCTTTGATCGCCAACCTAAAAATACCCATTAATAATAGATAGCTATTCTGCATGGTGGGTATTATATATTGTCGGTAGCCCCAGAATGGGTCCAATTGGACTTTCCATCCATCAAAGCCCCATCAGTGGTCTGGAAACCACTGCCCAAGATGGTCTAAAAATAGAGAAAATATTGGGGTAAGGTACATAAACGAGTTTGGATACAAGGGTAAAGATCCTTTTCATCGTCCTGCTTCTCATTCATCAAACAAGACTTTTCCAAATCGATAATTTGGTGCTCTGACTCCACCCAATCCAACAATTCTTCCCCTGCTTCATAAGCTTCGTTTAGCTAGCTTAACTAGGAAGCTTTTCCTAAGAATATATACATGATTTCAAAAGGAAGAAAGAGCCAGCTGCCCCCACATTCTGCCAATTCCTTGTGTTCGCTGAATATAATATGTTAATATATATCTATGGAGTCGATTTGACATCGGAATTTGAGAAACAGAGAATTCAATAAAAAAAAAGGAACTTGGATTGTTGAGGATTAAATGTGTATGTGTTGATTAGAATCTGTAGTCAAGCCAGAACGGAAGTTTGGGAAGAAAAAAAAAACACGATACAAATTTTGTGATGAATTGATCGGCAATAATCAATACTGCCGTACTGAACAAGCAACCACCTGCGCCCATTGCTTCAGCCTTGCTTTCACCGTCTGCGGATTCTCCCCTGAAAACCCAGTTCGAAATTGCCCGACACCCAAACAGACAAAAGTAAAATCAAGACCGTTGGATTCTTACAATTTTCACTATTCAATTTCAAGGGTTGTAAAGAAGGTAACATACCGAGGCTGATTATGGCGGCGGGGCTACTCTGGGCAGAGGGAGAAAGAGAGTCCGAAACAGGGGAAGAACAGAGAGACTCCGACGAGTTCGAGAGAGTGCGATAGTAGTGCTTGTTGACTGCGTGGTAAAAACCCAACGCCGGGAAAGTTTCACAGAGTCGAGGGTCCACCTCCGGAGAGTTGAATCCGAACCCCAACTCAACGCAGGCTTTGAGTTCTTCGAAGTCGTCGTCGGTCACGCTCTTGCTCCGCCGAATCTTGCTTTGGGTTTTGCGGCGGAGCCAGGCCTCCTCACGGTCCGCATCCGGCGACCAAGACAAGTGCTTGTAGAGTGGGAAAGGCCGTGCCAAGGCCGGAGGCGGTGAGCGGAGATCGTCAGTATCCGACATGTTTGCACTGCCGGGGGTCCGGAGACCTCGCCGGAGAGAGCAATTGGAATGGGGATTTCTTAAGGGAGTGGACTAAAAGGGGAATATAGGGAGCTCCGGGTTGGGGTTGGTGGTAGGCCAGGGGTAAAGACTTCAACTTTGGTTGGACCTCGTCATGCTGACCTGTCGCCGTTCTGCCTTTTTTCCCAAGTTTATTTCATCCTTTTTATTTCCTTCCAAAATGCAAATAAAAAAGGAAAATGTGAAAAGGGTCCATATCTAGTAGCGGTAGACTTTGACGGTTTCGAACACGGTTTCCATGGTTGGAAGGAACAAAGGAGAGGTGCTGATGCTGATGATGATAGTACGCTTAAACAGCATGTTTTTGAAAGGCTAACCAAAACCATTTGGGGTGCTTGAATTGGTACCTTTGCTGTCAGTTCCCCTTTGAAGCCTTGAAACTCTCTTCTGCATGGAATGTTCCTTCCATCCCCCCTTCCACTCAGTTTTGGAGTAATTTTCTTAACATTTTCAACACACACACACATTCCCATCTCACTTTCACAATCACGCCTGTCCCTGCTGAAAATCGAAGCAGCTCAATGAATTCAACCCACTCTATACACGATCACACCAAACTGAACTCTATTATTGCCCACCTACTTCAAATAGTTTTTGAATAATTATCAAACTACTCTTGGTTCATGCTCATAAATATAATAAAGACAATGGGTTTGTAACATACACTCTGTGTAATTATCTTGAAGAATTAAAAACTCCATTTTGGCAACAACAAGAATACCAAGGATTTGGTAACCCATCACCACCAACAACATGTTTATGGAGGTATAAATGTACCATAATAATGGATGAATTTATTATTATTATTATTATTATTCAAGTTGCCTACCATCATACCCCTCTTACTTACATTCTAATTCAATTCAATTAAAGTTTTAAGCAACGAAAAAGATGTTGTTTCGGTATCATTTCATGCACGATGCCAAGACATCTACCTATGAAAAATAATTGCGAAATAAGTTGCTTAGCAAATCATAAAAGAGGATATAATTTTTTAATAACAACTTGAAACAAATTATTAGAAAGTTTGTAGGAGGATGAAGAATTCAAATCCCTATTTTCTATAATTGAGCAGTGATATTAAAAATGAATATAAATTTAATGACGAAAACAATATTAAAAATTGAAAAACAATTTATACGCTTTCTTTTGATGGCAACCCTAAGTTTTAGATATTGTTTTGGAGAGCGTAACCATTTTGTTTACCAAACAAATACATGTTATTGTAATGTGTGAAAATGACATAATTGGGGAAACACCACTTCACGTGCCAATCACATGTTTCTTGTTGTTTTCAGTTGTGTATCACGTTCAACGGTACAACTGATTTCCTTTTGCTTCTATTTTTTTTTATTTTTTTTTATGAGGTAAATATGATTAAATCAGTGCAGAAAAAGAAAGCAGTGTCTTAAAATCTGATGTGGGGTCCACACCATTAACATTTAACACCCACACTACACATCTCTTCTCTCCGCCCTCGACCTCTATAAGTACCTCACCTTCTGTTTCTCCCCATCTTCTTCTTCTTCTTCTTCTTACTGCTCCATTCAATGGTGGATGTTGACAGAAGGATGGCCGGTCTCAATCCGGCACATATTGCCGGACTCCGACGCCTCTCCGCCCGTGCTGCTGCCGTTACTCCTTCTCACCCTGCACGCGCCGGACTTCTCTCCTTCTCTTCTCTGGCTGAGAAGGTCATCACCCATATGCGCAACACCGGCGTCCAGGTGCAACCGGGCCTCTCTGTCGCCGAGTTCGCTCGAGCCGAGGCCGAGTTTGGCTTCGTTTTCCCTCCGGATCTCCGAGACGTACTGTCCGCCGGTTTGCCGGTGGGTCCTGGCTTCCCCGATTGGCGAGCTTCCGGCGCCAGGCAGCATCTAAGAGCGACGCTCGATTTTCCAATTGCGGCCATCAGTTTCCAAATCGCGAAGAATACGTTCTGGTCCAAGTCATGGGGTCCGAGGCCCTTAGACCCGGAAAAGGCACTACGGGTTGCGAGAAATGCTCTGAAGAGAGCGCCTCTTTTGATTCCCCTCTTCAGTCATTGCTACATTCCCTGCAAGCCATCTCTGGCGGGGAACCCAATCTTCTCCGTCGATGAGAATCGGATCTCCTTTTGCGGTCTGGACCTATCCGATTTCTTCCAGCGGGAATTTCTTATTCGGAGCTTCGAATCTGATGCCCACTTTCTCAAAAAGCAAAGGTCCATCACTGAAAAATCGGCCGGCTCCTCTAACTTCTCGCGACGGAGCCTGGACACCGAAGCAAGAACGCCAAGGTGGGTGGAGTTCTGGAGCGACGCCGCCGTTGATCGGCGGCGGAGAAACTTGTTGTCGTCGGCGTGTTCATCGTCGGATAGGGTATTCGAGATGCCGAGATCGGGAATTCCGAAATGGGTAAAGGACTACATTGAAGAAATAGGATCGAGACTGAGAGAAGGGGGATGGAGCGAAACGGACATTTCAGAGATGGTACAGGTGTCAGCCTCCGGATTCTTCCAAGGAGCGATGGTTATAGTGGACAACCAGGCGGTTCTAGACGCTCTACTTGTAAAAACGGATGGGTTTTCGGAGCTTCTCCGAAAAGCGGGATGGAGCTCTGAAGAAGTGTCGTACGCTCTGGGGTTCGATCATCGACCCGAAAAGGAACGAAAACCGGCAAAGAAGCTGTCTCCATAGCTGGTGGAAAGAATCGGGAAACTGGCAGAGTCGGTTAGTGGGTGATAGTAGTAGGGGCATCCCAATCCCCCAGCTGCCAAGATTCCTCATTTTGCCTCTTTTTAAAATTTCAAGGTCTTGGGTTTAAAATTTGTTTCACACCCACGGTCATTACTATTTTATATTTATTTATATATGTGTATAAACCATAGTACACTAATGGAAAAAGGATCCGTTCATGTATGTATGTATGTATGTATGTATGTTTTTTCTTGTTTTTAAGAATTGGGTCTCACTCCAATCCAATTGGAATCACAGAAATAGAAGCATGGAAAGGAAAAATGAACGAAAGGGGGATTCTGGGAGAGGCGGGAGCGTGGGACACCCAAACGACCATGACATTCCATGCAACCAAACGACCATGACAGATTATAAGGTTAAACAGAGTGTTTAATATTTTACGCACGTGGGTTCTAATAAATAAAGTAGATAAGGTTGGAAGGCATTGGAAAAGCGATTTGAAATAGTTGGGGATATCATTTTATTGTATTAAATGCAGTAGAGGAAGACGCATAGAAAAATGATGGGGAGTGAGATGGTATGGGCCAAATGGGCCTCTGATGCTGGGCTCTAACATACTCTTCTGACCCAGATCAAGTTTGTCTTGTTAGGTCGGCTCCAAGTAACATGGCCTGGTGTCATGGTGTTCATATTCATTTAGCTTCAAATCCTTGGTATCACTCCTGAAGGAAGGTACAGGAAACGACAACAAACTTTATAAAAAAGAAGAAGAAAAGATTAGATATGAAGTCCCTGGTCTTGTTATTTAATCCGTTTACTTTAATGCAAAATCATAGAGATGATAGGACAGGGGGTTGGGTTGAATGGGTAATACAAATGATTGAACAAAAAAAGAAAACTTTAAACTTTAAAGTAACTAAAAACTGAAACAATAATTGAAGTCATATGATTTTTGTTTGTTATAGAGAACAGGGAATAGACATTGCACATGTCCCAAGGCCAAAGGGATGCACCCCTTTCTATCACCTTCTCACACTTACATGCACCTCCTCTCTCGACACACACTCCTTTATTTATTTCCTACAAATAGCCTACCAACCGGCATTCATTTTTATACCAAGCAAATTCAAAAGTTGTAAGACCGATATACCGCGGACTTGAGTTGTTAGAACAGTATGCCAATGAAGACGCTAGGCCATCAATGAGGGTGGATTATTAAAGTTGAGCTTTTTGTTGACTCATACGAGTACTCCACCATATTTAGGTACTCAAAAACACCATCATTGATGGAGATTGATGATAATATATGTTGAGGTCATGTCAACTCTCGGCCTCTTTTACTTTGTCTTTATTTGCACATGGAAATAACAACACTTATTTATCTTAATAACTTGTTAACAAGTATGGTAAACTGCCAAAACTAATAAGAAACAAGTCAAACACAAAATTACTTCTGAATGGTAGGCACTATTTAATCCCACTTGCAACTAAATTAAAAATGTGTACTTTGTAAGATTCCTTAAAAAAAACAAAACAAAAATTAAAAAGAAGAAATGGCATGTGAGGGCAGGCAATGAAAGAAGCCCATATTTGAACCCCCTTTTTACTGTTCTAATAATTCATTTCTTTTTTATTTGCACCGAAAGCATTGGCGGAGGCAGAGAACAAAAAACAAATCTCTCTCTCCATCAATTCAATCTTTTCCACTTTTTTTTTTAGATTACCCCCCACACAAAAGAAAAAAGAAATCAACTTTATCTTCTTAAAACCGTAAACTAACACAAAATTGCTATAAAACAAAGTGTTGATTGAAACTAAACGTTGGAAATGTACCCATCTCTTCAACTTACCCAAAGCTTTGGCACCATTCATCCATCAATCCGTCAGGCATAGATGTACGACAAGCCAAGAAAAAGTTAACTCCGAATTGGTTGAAGTGCTTTTCAGGATTCCCATCATTCTGGATGCCAAGTTCCTCCACTTTCAGGCAAACTAGTTTCTAATGAATCTGATGTGATTCCGAATGTGGCCGTGTCCTTCCTTCCTTCCTGCTAATTCACTCCAATTTATAGCAACCCAAGGAAACGAAGGAAAGAGAACGAAGTTTCCAGATACCCCCCACACCGCAGGTATCTTCCACAAAAATGGACGGAAGAATAGTGTTGAAAGCGGAATTCTATCGATAGAGACGTAGAGACCCTTGTTACTCTTTACTGTTACCGTGTTGTACTGTTCACGATGAAGGAAAGAATTTGCAGTTCTTCCTACAATTTCAGTGCGTTTCCAAGTCCTGGTGTTTCAAATTACTGGGAAATCAATGTAATGAACCAAAGGGGTTGTAGCTCCGAGCGAATACCTCATCCTAATAGCAACACCCGGCGGAGGAATGCCTCTGTCGTTGCCTTCTCACCCTTTTACGGTAGGACGCCGCCCTCCAAATGGGAGGATGCTGAGCGATGGATTAGTAGCCCTGTTATGGGCAGTGGCTTCAGCAGGAGTTTTCAGTCTCACCTACAGAGAAGACCAAAGGGATCGTCAGAAGTTTGTATTATGACACCCCCCGAGAATAGGGGTTTTGCCACCTCCAAACTGGGCTCTGCTCTTTCCACTGGCGTGTTGGTGGCTGATGGGATTTCTATCTGCTATGGCGGTAGCATTGAAAGGGGACAATCTTATCCAGAGTGTACCATCCAACCATTAATTTCCGCACCCAGATGGTCAAATTTACTGAACAACTCGCCACTGCCAAGCTTTCAAGGTATCTCTTTCTTCTCCCTGTTAATTCATACAGTTGTTTTGAGTTGGAGATTGGTGGTTCTTAAGATGTTCTTTGTGGCCCTGTTATCATAACCTAACCACAGATGAAAAACATGATGGTTCCGAGGAGACAATGGATTCGGGCGTCGTTACACGACGGAATGTGGCAACCCAAATGAGCGGTGGTGAAGATTCCACACCTTCATCTCCTCAGGGGAATGCCTCACTTCCCTCTTCATCCCCTTCAATACACCAATGTATGGTTGGAAAAGAGAGGGAGCATTGTTGTAAACAAGAAGTGAGAGTTGTTGAGGTAGACAGGGGAGCCACGGAGATGCAGAGATCCAAAGGGGAGGACTTCCCACACCTTGGAAACATGAATGAAAATGCTACGGGAGCTATTCAGGTTTCCAAGTAGGTGTTGTTTACAACATGTTTTGAAGTGGAGTTTATTTTATTGGAATGTAAGTGGAATTGTAATGTTTAGGTTGCAGAGAGAAGAAAGCAAGATAAGAGCATGGGAGAATTTGCAGAAGGCGAAAGCTGAGGCTGCAATACGCAAACTGGAGGTTAGGGTCTGTTTTAGTTTTAGCACCAAAATCTGCATCTTTCACTCTGTTTTGTTGTGGGAAAAGAATCCTTTACAAAATTTCATTGGAATTGAATCAATGATGATGAGGGATGTTGATTCAGATGAAACTTGAAAGGGCGAGATCATCATCAATGGATAAGATACTGAAGAAGCTGGGGAAGGCACAGATGAAAGCACACAGAATGAGGAACTCATCAGAATGCGATGGAAACCAGAGAGCTCGCAACACAAACAACTTCCTCCCCTTCCACAACCACGTGTGGATTGGTTTCCTCAAGCGTTGGTTCATCTGCCATGCTTCCTGATTTCTCCAGGTAGCATCTGAAGCTTTTGTGGTCTGTCTTTACAAATTTACAGACTAGCTTAGCTTCGTAACTTGGTTGGTTTTTTCATCATTACTTGTTTTGGAACAATAAATTAGAGCTGGCTTCTGGCATCTACTTTTGAATATGATCCACAATCAAAAATATGTAACAAAGGACCTAAAAATGAAAAATATAGATATCTCTGGATGGAATCTCTAATCTCATTCCCATTCCCATTCCCAGTATAAACAAAGAATCCTCTCCGGAGTGCATCTTGTAAAATAGACTATTAAGGATAGATGTTTACCATATATATGACGAGAATTTTTGGAGTATTATTTGATCCTTTATTACCATCAAATTTCTAGATATTTGTTTTTATTATATTTACTTTTTATTAAAGGAATGTATCTTCTATTCATGTATTATTCTTTTCATTTATTGTTATTTCCATATAATCAGTAATTTATTTGATTCTCTCGACTATTATAAATCTAGAACTTTCACCACTATTTAGACATATAGTAATTTTAGCAAATATTCTCGAATACATCATCATAATAAGTATAATAAGTATGTATGAGATATCATAAGTTTTTTTTTTTTTTTTTTAATTACATCTTTGTAATTTTTTACAATTCTCTTGAAAACGTAGCACATAATAGATTATTGTGGAAGTTCTTTAATTTAGTATTCCTTAGAGATGTGCAAACAATTGAAACCACAACTTCCAAGAACAAACCAACAAAATGGAACGTTGAAATGTGTTTTGAAACATGAATAGCAACAACACACGAACACTTGAACATAACATAATAATTTAAGAAACATAAAGACTTACTATGTACCCAAGTAGGGCTCCTTATTCGGTTACACTTGTTGGAATCATATTCAGTTCATCACACTTATTATTTAACAGAACACTTATCATATTTCCGTTTCATTTATGAGAAGGAACCCATTCAGTCTTCACACCCTCCTACTGGGGTTTAGGGAGGAGAAACCAGGAAGCCTTTGGTACCCAAGCGAGTTGAGTTGACATAATCTTGAGGGCAATGAGCATTAACTCCAGGCACCAACAATCCAAACATCCTCATCATTCTCAAAGGCACTCCTTCCTTGTACTCCCTTCCCTTTATCCATACAATTACTAAGCTTCTTCCCAACTCCATGAATGCACGAGTTCGCATCATCACCGCTCCCACTATCGAGAAATAGTTCTTGAATGGCTCTTCTTCAAGAATCTGGAAACCCCACCAAAAACCATTTTTTATTTTTTGAATCTAGATTGGATTGTAAACAATTAATTTATTAATTGATTAATGAATTACCTTGGCTTTATAGAAGATGTCGAAATAAATACAGGATCCGTAGTGTTTGAACATAAAGGCCTTGTCATCCAGGGGTAGCCGAGGGACCATGTCAAACCCATACACGAATCTGTGGTATCCAATCTTGTATTGCGAGAATGCTTTGACCATAAACTCTCCAAATTTGGGGTCTCCAACCCGAGGTTGTCCATATGTGTACACTCCCTCTAATCTTTGTAGCAGGAACTTTTCCTCATGGAACACCAAAATAAAGGGAAATAGTGCGGCCAAAGCGCCGCCTAGGCTGTGTCCAGTTACCACGAACTTGGCGTTCTCATTTTCTTTGAGAAGTTTAGTCAGCTTTTTTCTGAGGGTGTAATAAGCCAAAGGCTGGTTTTTATCTTTTCCGTCTACTTCCTTGGGCCATCCAACGGATTTTTGTAAGCCCAGTGCTTTCATAAACCCGGCATGGACTTTTCCAACGCCTTCCATCTCGTACCAAGACAGTTCCATGTCGGTCATCCAGTCGTAAGCACTGAAGGGCGATGTGCCTCTAAATGTCACCACGAAGGTGTCACAAACAGGATTCTTATCCCGAAACATGCATGCTTGTGTCGACCGTTTCTTTTGATATTCTAGTACAAATTCAAAAACATCATTTATTATTTATTTATGCACATACAATAATACATGCAGGAGTAGCAAATTGAAAATGAATATGGTGTTACCATTCCAAAAGTTGAAAAATCCCAAAAATTCCATCTGCATGATAACAAGAAAATATTTGAGAGACTCAACTAAGAGGGTGTGGCAAACCACGGACTTCCACAATTTTATAATATTCTTCACTTTCAACATAAGTTCTCGTGACTTATTTTTTATTTTTAGAAAAAGGCCTCCTATTCTTTATTTATAAATTTATGATCAACCTCCTAATTATGGTTTATGTACCTTCCAAACATCCTTCACGATCTTTGTAACGCGAGCTTCATTCTCATAGACTAGTTTAGAAGCCATCATGCAGAGAGCAGCGTTGTAGTTGGCATCCCCAGGCTTTATACTTTGGTCTAACGTTGTTCTTTCATCCATATAACCAATTATTGACTGGTAATCCGCCGATGAGCTGTCCGGTAATTTCAACCTCACTGCATAAAACCACATATATATTTGAATGTTATTTCCTTTTCCTTAAGGTTATTAAAACAGAATATTAATTAAGTAAATGGGAGGGAAGTGGAAGTGGGGGTGACATCGGAAGATATTGAGGAGGCCAAAAACGCCGCCGTTGGCCGACAAAAAGTTGAGGCTGAACTCAACGACGAAGCCAAGGAAGGCGAGTGGGGCGGCAAACAATTGGAGGAGCTTCAGGACGATGATGGAGATGATGATGAGAAGTCTGTGGGCGAAATTGAACTCGGCGGGGTGGCTGGATTCTACGAATTTTCTTTCATGGATCTTGGGGGAGAACAAGAATTTTAACAAGTCGAAGACGTCAAGGTCTTGGGGCTTGAAAAGCATGAAGCTTTTGGAGAAGGCCTTGTTGCAGATATCATCAACAACAGCAGCCATGGCGGGAAATCAAGATGTAGCGAGGATGTCTTGATGAGGGGACTTGATGTTGTCAAGGTAATATAAATAGTAGTGCTGAATTATACTTTACCGTATATAACACACTAATTTTTTATTATAGGTATATATCTACCTATCACATTTCATTATTTATTCGTCCCTCTTCTTTCAAGGTTGTGGCTCCCTCTCTTTCCATTGAAATTTCACTGGCTCCTCCGCTTACTGTTCTATGGTCGACTTCAATTCCTCGTAATAATAGTGCTCTGAAAAGAATCAATGTCTCTAGATTGATCTATCATTGTGGCTCTTCACCCACTCTTAAGGGTCTTTTTATTCGTCCGTTAAAATATGCTCGAGATATTCTTACTCGTGCTCATTCGTTTGATATCAAACTAGTCTACAATGCGCAGACTCCATTCTTTGCCCCTCTCTTTCTTTCTTTGTCTAAAATAGACCATAGAGTCCACATTTTGAGTTTCTACTCTCTTCTTCCTCTCTCTCGCCATTTTCTCGAAATAGAGTCATTGCCCTAATTCTGAACCCTCTACCTTAGGTCTCTATAATCCACAACTCATGGTTGTTTCTCAACCCCTCATTGCTGATAGTTCTCTTTTTTCTAATCCTACTCTTTATTAATCGGCATCTTGTTTATTGACTTTTCGTTTGACTCATCAATTTCTATCTATTTTTCTGCTTACATACTCTTTAGTTTCATTTTGATGATCAAGAAAACACTGTTATACCCAACTAGACATCTTTTCCAAAACAGGTTGACATCTTCACAAAAAATGTTTCTCGATCTCTCTTTAAATTTTTCAGATCCAGGCTTCACGTTCGCTCAAATCCAAATCTCAACTTGTGGGGCTGTTAAAGATATTTAGTCATGAATTATAACTTACCATATATATCATATTTGATATTTTATTATACGCAAATATTTATATATTTGCCTCGTATACATTTGTTGTTCTTTCTTATCCTTGTAATTTATTTGATTCTCTAAATGATTTTAAATAGAGAACTTTCCTAGTGGGATGGTTTCAACAAATATTCTTACTAGTACGTATGTACGGTGTAAATCTGTATTAAACGAGGGTTTAGACTCACTGCCTCTAGCGTTTTTAGAATGACACAACAACTTAAATTATTGAATTATTAATTTAATTAAATAAACAATTAATTATTCTAATAACCAATATTAAGAACGAAGGTGGTTATGTTGGTCATATTTTCAAAATTAATTGTAAATTGTAAATTGTAAAATGAATTTATTACGTCATCGGTTGTATTTATTGCGTACATTTATTCATGCACTAAATAGACTCGTCGCATTTATTTGTGAAATTATTTTGTTGAATACACGTTTGAATTAAAATGAAAGGTTGTCATCCACCCTCAAGGGTTTTTTGAATTATAAATAAATTTCAATTTGAAAAATATATAGTTTTATAAAACAGACTTTTGGTCTCAAAAAGAAAAATAAAATAAAATAATTTTCTACTTTTTTCTTCCTAATATTTTCATATTACATAATACTCTATTTGGTTTAATATTTTATGACAAATTTTAAAATCTTATATAATTTTGAGGCATTAAAAATAATTTCAGACGAATAAAGTATTTTCCACGAAGGAACTGGAGAAGGGTGATTTAGGGTAGAAAAACACGATTTGTTGTCTTGATTTAATATAAATTAATTGATTCTAAATAATTAATTATTAATTGAATTAAATAATTAAATGTAATTATTTAAAAATTGAATACTCCTACTAAATTATGTAATTGAAAATTTGATAGAAGTTTGTTGATTTTGAGTAACTAACTATAATTATTTAGGAAATGAATACTCCTCCTAAAATTATTAACTACAATTATATTAAACTTGACAGTGCAAAATTGATTATGCTTGAGGCTAATTAATTCCCTAATTTTGAAGGTGGGTTGTAACGCTCTAATTTTTTTAAAAAAATAATTTTGTAAAATTAAAATAAAATTGATAGAATTGAAGTGGTCCTAGATTTAATAGGCTTATATTTAGGTAATTATGTTTTTGAAATTTCGTATTTAAAATTTAAATTTATTAGTTTTAGAACTTAGTTTTTATCACTAAATTTCTTTAGAATATGGCTCTTATTAAAAAGTGGGAGCGAATTAATAAAGGCATAAACCTTTTTAGAATTAACGAAGGCCCACCCTTTTAATTACTTAAACCACATGCTAAATCTCTAAACTCTTTATTTAATTCTAAAGGGTTTTATTGTCGGTGAATTTTATTAAAGATTGGATTTAATAGTTGTAACTTGGGTTGGAAAGAGAATCGATAAGGTCACCTTCCCTTTGGATCTAAATGTTCTTTTTTTTGAATTGGACATGTATGCACTTATATAGTGAATTGTGATATATTATGGACATGATTTATAAAATATTTTGGGGCTTATTTTATTTTATTCACGACTAATGGGTGGTAGTGTTGATTATTTTGCTATTATTACCGTAGTCACGTTCGGGCGGTGATAACTATGTGTTGATAATCACATGGATGTGATGATAGCTGGTTGACATTGGTTAATTGTAATTACTTCCATGGTTATCTTGGATAATGAAAACATTTTGTGGAAAAGTTAACTTCAATATGTTCTAATAGCTATCTAGTAAGGTCCCTCAATTATAGTTATGATATCTATATAAACGTTTACATATTTAACACTTAATTAGGGGTATCTTAGTAAGTATTTCACTATATTTTTAAAATGATTTACATGCAAAAGCAAGATCATATGACAAGAGTGACGAACAGAGTGAAAAAGTCAATTATAAACACCTTTAAAGTTTTTGTATTTTTTTTTTTTCAAACGTTTACATATTTAACACTTAATGGGAGGTTGGGTGCTCTACTTTACCTTATTTGCCTTAAATAAGGTCTAAATTGGCTTCAAAGCAAACAAAACCTAGGAAAAGAGGTATTATATGTATACTAAGTTGCTAAGCCGAGAAGCCGACTCGCCAAGCCGTAGTCAGAGCCGATGACGCCGCGTAAGCTGAAAGAGTCACGTATCTGTATGAGCGACACGTGTCACGGGGGGGTGGTGGGTGGGGAGGAGCCTTGTGTTCGGGCGGCGTTCTGGGTCGAGGTTGCGGCGCGGTCTTGGGCCGTTTGTTATGAGTTTCCGGGTCGAACTTCAAGTGGGTTCTGGACTTGGGCCGCAACTTATTTGGGCCTCGGGGAAATTGGGTTACTGGAGGTAGGGTTGTCACTCGGGTATCCGAACCGAATGCGACCCGGATCCACAGACTTCATTTTTCTTTTTTTTTCTGAATCCTTCCATCTCTGGTCATAAGTTCTTTATGTGTATATGAGATATCATAAGTCTTCAATATATCCCTTTTTTTTTTAATCACATCTTTGTCATTATTTACTATTCTGTTTTTTATATATATATCTTCTGAAATTCTACTATTTACTATGGTCGAACTTTTTTTAAGATTGTAGAATTATTATTCCTTAGAGATGTGCAAACAATTAACTTCCAAGAACAAACCAACAAAAATACCAACACACAAACACTTGAACATAACATAATAATTTAAGAAACATAAAACTTATTCGTAACGCGAGCTTCATTCTCATAGACTAGTTTAGAAGCCATCATGCAGAGAGCAGCGTTGTAGTTGGCATCCCCAGGCTTTATACTTTGGTCTAACGCTGTTCTTTCAACCAACTATTGACTGGTAATCCGCCGATGAGCTGTCCGGTAATTTCAACCTCACTGCATAAAACCACATATATATTTGAATGTTATTTCGTTTTCCTTAAGGTTATTAAAACAGAATATTAATTAAGTAAATGGGAGGGAAGTGGAAGTGGGGGTGACATCGGAAGATATTGAGGAGGCCAAAAACGCCGCCGTTGGCCGACAAAAAGTTGAGGCTGAACTCAACGACGAAGCCAAGCAAGGCGAGTGGGGCGGCAAACAATTGGAGGAGCTTCAGGACGATGATGGAGATGATGATGAGAAGTCTGTGGGCGAAATTGAACTCGGCGGGGTGGCTGGATTCTACAAATTTTCTTTCATGGAGCTTGCGGGAGAACAAGAATTTTAACAAGTCGAAGACGTCAAGGTCTTAGTCATATTTTCAAAATTAATTGTAAATTGAATTTATTACGTCATCGGTTGTATTTATTGCGTACATTTATTCATGCACTAAATAGACTCGTCGCATTTATTTGTGAAATTACATCCACCCTCAAGGATTTTTTGAATTATAAGCAAATTTCAATTTGAAAAATATATAGTTTTATAAAACAGACTTTTGTTTTTAAAAATTTCTTTAATTTTTTTTCCTCTAACATATTTGTCTCAAAAAGAAAAATAAAATAAAATCTCTTTCTACATTTTTCTTCCTAATATTTTCATACTACTTAGTACTTTGTTTGGTTTAATATTTTATGACAATTTTTAAAATCTTATATAATTTAGAGCATTAAAAAATAAAATATTTATGGTATAAAAAAGGAATTGTTGTTTTGAGTTAATATAAATTAATTGATTCTAAATAATTAAGTGTAATTGTTTAAAAAATTGAATACTCCTACTAAATTATGTAATTGAAAATTTGATACAAGATTATTGATTAGGAATAATTAACAATAATTATTTAATTAGATTTGGATAATTATGGTTTTCCAATTTTGTATGAGAAATTATTATTTCAAATTCGGAATTTATTAGTTCTATAATAATTTGGAATTGTGTTTAGAAGATTCTATTGGAAATCTAAATTAATTTTTTTTATTACTATTTTATTCTTAATTTTTTTATTCTTGTAATCGTGAAGCTAACTAAAAGAGGCCCAAGCCCTCTTGGAATTGCTTAAAGCACATGGTAAAGAGTGTGGAACACATATCATCTAACGCAACAGTTTTAATTTTAATTTTAAACAAGTTACTGAATTTTGACATCATACTCGTTCAGAAAAGGATCTGCGGAACCCAAGCGAGTTGAATTAACGTAATCTTGAGGACAATGAGCAGGAACTCCAGGCAATAGTAATCCAAACAGCCTCACAATTCTTAAAAGAACTCTTTCCTCGTACTCCTTTCCCCTTCTCCACCCAATTGTGAAGCTTCTTCCTATCTCAAAACATGCATGTATTCGCATCAGCACCGCTCCTACTATCGAGAAATAGTTCTTGAATGGCTCTTCTTCCAGAATCTGCCAACCCCACCGACAAATAAGAAACGTTTCTCTTCAATCTATCTATGAATAAATGTAAGCTTAACTAATTACCTGCGCTACATAGTTCCAGTCGAAATAAATACAGCGTCCAAAGTGTTTGAACATCAAGGCCTTGTCGTCCAGGGGCAGCCGAGGGACCATGTCGAACCCATAAACAAATCTGTAGTACCGAATCTTGTATTGCGACAGTGATTTCATCATGAATTCTCCGAATTCCCCGTCTCCCACCCGAGGTTGTCCGAATGTGTATACTCCTTCTAATCTTTCCAGCAGTAAGTTGTCCTCGTGGAACGCCAAAATAAAAGAAAACAGGATGGCCAGAGCACCGCCCAGGCTATGTCCAGTCACAACAAACCTTGTTCGCTCATTTTCTTTGACAACTTCCCTTAGCTTCTCTCTGATGGTGTAGTAAGCTAAAGGACGTCTTTGCTGTTGTGGGTCTATTTCCTTGGGCCATCCGAAGGATTTCTGTAAGCCAAGCGCTTTCATAAATCCGCCGTGGATTTTACCGATCCCCTGAATCTCGTGTTAGAATTGGTCAATCCATTAGAATAGCTTGAAGTTAGTCATGCCATAAGAATAGGCTTACTTCGTTAGTTTCCTATGAAATCGGATCTATTAGTTAATCTTTTGCCAATATAAATAGAATATGTCCTCAATAGTGTGAGGCACAGTTTTGCATAAACTTGATATGGTATCAGAGCAGAAATAAGATCCACGAGATCCATAGCCTCTGCTGTTAAACATGTCAATCCCAATCAACACAATGTCTTCTCCGTCGATCAGTCAGGTGATTAGTGTTAAGCTTACACAAGAAAATTATCTACTGTGGTCTACCCAAATCCTTCCCTACTTGCGTAGCCAAAACCTTGTTGGTTTTGTGGATGGATCCATGCCTGCACCAAGCCAGACGATCGCCGTTGAACCAAGTGAAGAAACAGGGAATCGCAAAATTATCATCAACCCTGAGTTCACAGTCTGGTACCCCCAGGACCAGCTGGTACTCAGCCTCATCAACTCATCAGTCACTGAGGAGGTTCTCAGCACGATGGTTGGAATCACCACTGCACGAGAAGCCTGGATTACGCTGGAGCGACAATTTGCTTCCACATCTCGAGCAAGAGCAATGCAGATCCGTATGGAACTCTCTACTATCCAGAAAAAGGACATGACAATTGCTGACTACTTTCGTAAAGTAAAACATCTTGGTGATACACTTGCTGCCATTGGCAAGCGAATAGAGGATGAAGAACTCATCGCCTACATGCTGCAAGGACTTGGTCCAGATTATGATCCTCTAGTCACAAGCATTACAACCAGAACAGATGTATACACTGTCAGCGACGTGTATGCTCACATGCTGAGCTATGAGATGCGGCACTTGCGTAAGGGTACATTTGAGCAACTTTCATCTGCTAACAATGTCAATAGGATATCCATTCGTGGAGGTGCCAATGGAGGTCGAGGTAGTCGCGGTCGTAGTCGTCAGTTAAATAGTGGTCATGGACAATCAAGGCGTACTGTGAACAATCCTGGACGTCAACCATCAAAGACACAAAGCAGCTCAGGCATTGTCTGTCAGATTTGTGGTAAGCCCAATCACGATGCTTTGCAATGCTGGCACAGATTTGATCAGGCATATCAAGCCGAAAATAATCTCAAACAAGCAGCTTTGGCAACTAGTGGATACACTAGTGACACAAACTGGTATGTTGACACTGGAGCCACAGATCATATCACCAATGACCTAGAGAGGCTTACCACCAGAGAACGCTACACTGGCACCGACCAAATTCAGGTTGCAAATGGCGCAGGTTTGTCTATCTCTCATATTGGGAATTCATTAATTTCTGGTTCATCTCTTGTTCTGAAACATATCCTATATGCTCCTAAAATCAATAAGCACCTAATTTCAGTACAAAGACTAGCATCTGATAATAATGCTGTTGTAGAATTTCACCCAAACTATTTTTTGGTTAAGGACCGAGTCACGAAGAAACTCCTGCTCCACGGTAGATGTAAGAATGGCCTATACGTTCTACCGCATAATTTCAGTCAAGCCTTGCTGACAGCCAAACTTTCGAAAGAACAATGGCACAGAAGGCTAGGGCACCCTGCATCTCCAATTACCATTAGAATTCTACAAGATAATAATTTAGCTATAGATACTAATATTCCCTCTTCCTCAATTTGTAATGCTTGTCAATTAGGGAAAGCACATCAATTGCCATTTGGTTCTTCTCAGCATGTATCTACAGCACCCCTTCAATTAATTCACACTGATGTATGGGGTCCATCCATTGCGTCAGTAAATAATTCCAAATATTATGTTTCCTTTGTTGATGATTTTAGTCGTTATGTTTGGATTTACTTTCTGAGATGCAAATCTGATGTTGAGTCTGTGTTCCTTCAATTTCAAAAACATGTTGAAACTATGCTAAATACCAAAATTCGCTCCGTCCAATCAGATTGGGGGGGTGAATACCATCGGTTACACAATTATTTCAAATCCACAGGCATTGAACATCATATCTCCTGTCCTCACACACACCAGCAGAATGGGTTAGTCGAAAGAAAACACAGACACATTGTAGAAACTGGCCTTGCTTTACTCGCTCAAGCCAACATGCCTCTATCCTACTGGGATGAAGCTTTCAACACAGCTTGCTTTCTTATAAATAGAATGCCCAGCCGAACCATACAACAAGACACACCACTTCATAAATTGTTTGGTAAAAGTCCAGACTACTCCATGCTTAGGGTGTTTGGCTGTGCTTGCTGGCCTAATTTAAGGCCTTACAACAACAAGAAACTGAGTTTCAGAACTACTAGATGTATATTCTTGGGTTATAGTTCTTCTCATAAGGGATATAAATGCTTAAATAGAAGTACAGGACGTATTTACATCTCTAGAGACGTGGTTTTCGATGAAAATATTTTTCCTTTTGAAGAATCTAAGCCACCAAACAAAACCACAAATCCACATCATCCTGTTCTACTTCCAGCCTTAGCCAAACTTGCTAGTTTTTACACTGAAAATGCTCTTACAGATATTGAACCAGTTGTTAGTAATTCCCATATGAATGATGGTCAAACTGATAATATTGCTAGTGACAACTTGTCTGGTGTCAGCTTATCTTCTGCAGATAATACAAGAAGTTCAGAGGAAATTGCAGAATATGAAGCTGAGAGCAGTTCGATCAATGCTCAAAACCAAACTCATGAACATGTGTCTGATCAACCAACTGAAGCAGCTAGTCAACATCCAATGCGAACAAGGTTGAGAAATAACATTGTACAAGCTAAACAATTCACTGATGGAACTATCAGATATTCAGAAACCTCAAGAAAATTCGCAAGCGCTGTAACTATCACAACTCCGATCATAGAGACTGCTACTGAACCTCGAAACCTGCAGGAAGCCATGCAACATCCAAGATGGAGAGGAGCAATGAATGATGAGCTCTCAGCGCTAAAACGAAATGCCACTTGGGATCTAGTTCCACCCAAACCTGGAATAAATCTCATTGATAGTAAATGGGTGTATAAAGTGAAAAGAAAAGCAGATGGGTCAGTTGAAAGATTAAAAGCAAGATTAGTTGCCAAAGGATTCAAGCAAAGATTTGGTGTTGATTACACTGATACTTTTAGCCCTGTGATCAAACCGTCAACAATCAGGGTCATTCTTTCGCTAGCAGTAACCAAGGGCTGGAATATGAGACAAGTTGATATCCAAAATGCATTTTTGCATGGAATTCTGAAAGAGGAAGTGTACATGCGACAACCACCAGGATTTCAAGACTCAGCCAAACCAAAGAATTACATATGCAAGCTCAAGAAAGCCCTTTATGGCCTGAAACAAGCCCCAAAAGCTTGGCATTCAAGGTTGACTGGAAAACTTATTGAGTTAGGCTTCAAGGCTTCAGTAGCTGATTCATCTCTTTTTATTCTCAAAAACAGAGAGATAACTATCTATATGCTCATCTATGTTGATGATATAATTATTGTGAGCTCCTCTGATCAAGCAACCGAAAGGTTGATTCAGAAATTGAAAATAGATTTTGCAGTAAAAGATTTGGGTGATCTTGAGTATTTTCTGGGTATTGAAGTCAAGAAAACACGAGATGGTATCATACTGTCACAGAGACGATATGCTTTAGATTTGTTGAAAAGAGTAAACATGGAAAAATGCAAACCTATGTCTACACCAATGGGTTCTGCTGAAAAATTATTCAGAGAACAAGGAATACCCTTATCAGCTGAAGAACAATTCAAATACAGAAGTACAGTGGGAGCAGTGGGAGCACTACAATATTTGACAATGACTAGGCCTGATTTGGCATTTGCTGTCAATAAAGTGTGTCAATATCTTCATACACCTACTGATGCTCATTGGGGTGCTGTGAAGAGAATTCTTCGTTATGTTAAAGGCACACTAGCATTAGGAGTGAAAATTCAGAAATCAACCATGATGTTGTCGGGGTTTTCTGATGCTGATTGGGCTGGTTGTCCCGATGATCGACGTTCAACTAGCGGCTTTGCTGTATTTCTTGGAGCAAATCTAATATGTTAGACGAACACGACTCTCCACAATGGGTATGATATTGTCCACTTTGAGCATAAGCTCTCATGGTTTTGCTTTGGGCTTCCCAAAAGGCCTCATATCAATGGAGAGTGTATTCTTAGATTATAAACCCATGACCATTCCCTAAATTAACCGATGTGGGACTTTCATCATCCAACACCTCCTCTCGAACAAAGCACGCCTCCCCTTAATCGAGGCTTGACTCCTTTGGAGTCTTAGTCATTTTTGACTGCCTTCGTACCTTCAAGGAGGCTTGACTCCTTTTTGGAGTCCTTTGTTCGACATTTGAGGATTTGCCAATCTATTGGCACGGCTAAGTTTAGGGCATGGCTCTGATACCATGTTAGACGAACACGACTCTCCACAATNGTATGATATTGTCCACTTTGAGCATAAGCTCTCATGGCTTTGCTTTGGGCTTCCCCAAAGGCCTCATACCAATGGAGAGTGTATTCTTAGATTATAAACCCATGACCATTCCCTAAATTAACCGATGTGGGACTTTCATCATCCAACACCTCCCCTCGAACAAAGCACGCCTCCCCTTAATCGAGGCTTGACTCCTTTGGAGTCTTAGTCATTTTTGACTGCCTTCGTACCTTCAAGGAGGCTTGACTCCTTTTTGGAGTCCTTTGTTCGACATTTGAGGATTTGCCAATCTATTGGCACGGCTAAGTTTAGAGCATGACTCTGATACCATGTTAGACGAACACGACTCTCCACAATGGGTATGATATTGTCCACTTTGAGCATAAGCTCTCATGGTTTTGCTTTGGGCTTCCCAAAAGGCCTCATATCAATGGAGAGTGTATTCTTAGATTATAAACCCATGACCATTCCCTAAATTAACCGATGTGGGACTTTCATCATCCAACAATAGTGTATTCTAATGGATTCGTTTGGATTGTTGGAGATGAGATTATCAAGTTTATGCAAAACTGTGCCTCATACTATTGAGGACATATTCTATTTATATTGGCAAAAGATTAACTAATAGATCCGATTTCATAGGAAACTAACGAAGTAAGCCTATTCTTATGGCATGACTAACTTCAAGCTATTCTAATGGATTGACCAATTCTAACAGTCCCCTTCAATCCCAACAAGTCTTGTACATGTTGAGATTGTTACAATGTGTAGTAAAAGGAGTTTTAGACAGTGGTTTTGTCAGGATATCAGCTACTTGATCACTTGATGAAATGAACCGAACTTCCATTGCTTTACGTGCTACTTGTTCTCGAACAAAATGAAAATCAACTTCAATATGTTTCGTTCTAGCATGAAATACTGGATTTGAAGTTAAATATGTAGCTCCGAGGTTGTCACACCAGAGGCGAGGAGCCTTTGATTGATACACGCCCAGTTCCTTCAGTAATGACTTGATCCAAATCATTTCTGCAGTAAGATTCGCAATGGCCTTGTATTCTGCTTCGGTGCTTGATCTTGACACTGTAGCCTGTTTTCTGGAACTCCATGAGATTAGATTTGCTCCAAGAAATACAGCAAAGCCGCTAGTTGAACGTCGATCATCGGGACAACCAGCCCAATCAGCATCAGAAAACCCCGACAACATCATGGTTGATTTCTGAATTTTCACTCCTAATGCTAGTGTGCCTTTAACATAACGAAGAATTCTCTTCACAGCACCCCAATGAGCATCAGTAGGTGTATGAAGATATTGACACACTTTATTGACAGCAAATGCCAAATCAGGCCTAGTCATTGTCAAATATTGTAGTGCTCCCACTGTACTTCTGTATTTGAATTGTTCTTCAGCTGATAAGGGTATTCCTTGTTCTCTGAATAATTTTTCAGCAGAACCCATTGGTGTAGACATAGGTTTGCATTTTTCCATGTTTACTCTTTTCAACAAATCTAAAGCATATCGTCTCTGTGACAGTATGATACCATCTCGTGTTTTCTTGACTTCAATACCCAGAAAATACTCAAGATCACCCAAATCTTTTACTGCAAAATCTATTTTCAATTTCTGAATCAACCTTTCGGTTGCTTGATCAGAGGAGCTCACAATAATTATATCATCAACATAGATGAGCATATAGATAGTTATCTCTCTGTTTTTGAGAATAAAAAGAGATGAATCAGCTACTGAAGCCTTGAAGCCTAACTCAATAAGTTTTCCAGTCAACCTTGAATGCCAAGCTTTTGGGGCTTGTTTCAGGCCATAAAGGGCTTTCTTGAGCTTGCATATGTAATTCTTTGGTTTGGCTGAGTCTTGAAATCCTGGTGGTTGTCGCATGTACACTTCCTCTTTCAGAATTCCATGCAAAAATGCATTTTGGATATCAACTTGTCTCATATTCCAGCCCTTGGTTACTGCTAGCGAAAGAATGACCCTGATTGTTGACGGTTTGATCACAGGGCTAAAAGTATCAGTGTAATCAACACCAAATCTTTGCTTGAATCCTTTGGCAACTAATCTTGCTTTTAATCTTTCAACTGACCCATCTGCTTTTCTTTTCACTTTATACACCCATTTACTATCAATGAGATTTATTCCAGGTTTGGGTGGAACTAGATCCCAAGTGGCATTTCGTTTTAGCGCTGAGAGCTCATCATTCATTGCTCCTCTCCATCCTGGATGTTGCATGGCTTCCTGCAGGTTTCGAGGTTCAGTAGCAGTCTCTATGATCGGAGTTGTGATAGTTACAGCGCTTGCGAATTTTCTTGAGGTTTCTGAATATCTGATAGTTCCATCAGTGAATTGTTTAGCTTGTACAATGTTATTTCTCAACCTTGTTCGCATTGGATGTTGACTAGCTGCTTCAGTTGGTTGATCAGACACATGTTCATGAGTTTGGTTTTGAGCATTGATCGAACTGCTCTCAGCTTCATATTCTGCAATTTCCTCTGAACTTCTTGTATTATCTGCAGAAGATAAGCTGACACCAGACAAGTTGTCACTAGCAATATTATCAGTTTGACCATCATTCATATGGGAATTACTAACAACTGGTTCAATATCTGTAAGAGCATTTTCAGTGTAAAAACTAGCAAGTTTGGCTAAGGCTGGAAGTAGAACAGGATGATGTGGATTTGTGGTTTTGTTTGGTGGCTTAGATTCTTCAAAAGGAAAAATATTTTCATCGAAAACCACGTCTCTAGAGATGTAAATACGTCCTGTACTTCTATTTAAGCATTTATATCCCTTATGAGAAGAACTATAACCCAAGAATATACATCTAGTAGTTCTGAAACTCAGTTTCTTGTTGTTGTAAGGCCTTAAATTAGGCCAGCAAGCACAGCCAAACACCCTAAGCATGGAGTAGTCTGGACTTTTACCAAACAATTTATGAAGTGGTGTGTCTTGTTGTATGGTTCGGCTGGGCATTCTATTTATAAGAAAGCAAGCTGTGTTGAAAGCTTCATCCCAGTAGGATAGAGGCATGTTGGCTTGAGCGAGTAAAGCAAGGCCAGTTTCTACAATGTGTCTGTGTTTTCTTTCGACTAACCCATTCTGCTGGTGTGTGTGAGGACAGGAGATATGATGTTCAATGCCTGTGGATTTGAAATAATTGTGTAACCGATGGTATTCACCCCCCCAATCTGATTGGACGGAGCGAATTTTGGTATTTAGCATAGTTTCAACATGTTTTTGAAATTGAAGGAACACAGACTCAACATCAGATTTGCATCTCAGAAAGTAAATCCAAACATAACGACTAAAATCATCAACAAAGGAAACATAATATTTGGAATTATTTACTGACGCAATGGATGGACCCCATACATCAGTGTGAATTAATTGAAGGGGTGCTGTAGATACGTGCTGAGAAGAACCAAATGGCAATTGATGTGCTTTCCCTAATTGACAAGCATTACAAATTGAGGAAGAGGGAATATTAGTATCTATAGCTAAATTATTATCTTGTAGAATTCTAATGGTAATTGGAGATGCAGGGTGCCCTAGCCTTCTGTGCCATTGTTCTTTCGAAAGTTTGGCTGTCAGCAAGGCTTGACTGAAATTATGCGGTAGAACGTATAGGCCATTCTTACATCTACCGTGGAGCAGGAGTTTCTTCGTGACTCGGTCCTTAACCAAAAAATAGTTTGGGTGAAATTCTACAACAGCATTATTATCAGATGCTAGTCTTTGTACTGAAATTAGGTGCTTATTGATTTTAGGAGCATATAGGATATGTTTCAGAACAAGAGATGAACCAGAAATTAATGAATTCCCAATATGAGAGATAGACAAACCTGCGCCATTTGCAACCTGAATTTGGTCGGTGCCAGTGTAGCGTTCTCTGGTGGTAAGCCTCTCTAGGTCATTGGTGATATGATCTGTGGCTCCAGTGTCAACATACCAGTTTGTGTCACTAGTGTATCCACTAGTTGCCAAAGCTGCTTGTTTGAGATTATTTTCGGCTTGATATGCCTGATCAAATCTGTGCCAGCATTGCAAAGCATCGTGATTGGGCTTACCACAAATCTGACAGACAATGCCTGAGCTGCTTTGTGTCTTTGATGGTTGACGTCCAGGATTGTTCACAGTACGCCTTGATTGTCCATGACCACTATTTAACTGACGACTACGACCGCGACTACCTCGACCTCCATTGGCACCTCCACGAATGGATATCCTATTGACATTGTTAGCAGATGAAAGTTGCTCAAATGTACCCTTACGCAAGTGCCGCATCTCATAGCTCAGCATGTGAGCATACACGTCGCTGACAGTGTATACATCTGTTCTGGTTGTAATGCTTGTGACTAGAGGATCATAATCTGGACCAAGTCCTTGCAGCATGTAGGCGATGAGTTCTTCATCCTCTATTCGCTTGCCAATGGCAGCAAGTGTATCACCAAGATGTTTTACTTTACGAAAGTAGTCAGCAATTGTCATGTCCTTTTTCTGGATAGTAGAGAGTTCCATACGGATCTGCATTGCTCTTGCTCGAGATGTGGAAGCAAATTGTCGCTCCAGCGTAATCCAGGCTTCTCGTGCAGTGGTGATTCCAACCATCGTGCTGAGAACCTCCTCAGTGACTGATGAGTTGATGAGGCTGAGTACCAGCTGGTCCTGGGGGTACCAGACTGTGAACTCAGGGTTGATGATAATTTTGCGATTCCCTGTTTCTTCACTTGGTTCAACGGCGATCGTCTGGCTTGGTGCAGGCATGGATCCATCCACAAAACCAACAAGGTTTTGGCTACGCAAGTAGGGAAGGATTTGGGTAGACCACAGTAGATAATTTTCTTGTGTAAGCTTAACACTAATCACCTGACTGATCGACGGAGAAGACATTGTGTTGATTGGGATTGACATGTTTAACAGCAGAGGCTATGGATCTCGTGGATCTTATTTCTGCTCTGATACCATATCAAGTTTATGCAAAACTGTGCCTCATACTATTGAGGACATATTCTATTTATATTGGCAAAAGATTAACTAATAGATCCGATTTCATAGGAAACTAACGAAGTAAGCCTATTCTTATGGCATGACTAACTTCAAGCTATTCTAATGGATTGACCAATTCCCTAAATT
>NW_019272020.1:2526164-2565762 GCF_002738345.1 Cucurbita maxima
ACCGATGTTAGAATTGGTCAATCCATTAGAATAGCTTGAAGTTAGTCATGCCATAAGAATAGGCTTACTTCGTTAGTTTCCTATGAAATCGGATCTATTAGTTAATCTTTTGCCAATATAAATAGAATATGTCCTCAATAGTGTGAGGCACAGTTTTTGCATAAACTTGATATGGTATCAGAGCAGAAATAAGATCCACGAGATCCATAGCCTCTGCTGTTAAACATGTCAATCCCAATCAACACAATGTCTTCTCCGTCGATCAGTCAGGAGTTTTAGACAGTGGTTTTGTCAGGATATCAGCTACTTGATCACTTGATGAAATGAACCGAACTTCCATTGCTTTACGTGCTACTTGTTCTCGAACAAAATGAAAATCAACTTCAATATGTTTCGTTCTAGCATGAAATACTGGATTTGAAGTTAAATATGTAGCTCCGAGGTTGTCACACCAGAGGCGAGGAGCCTTTGATTGATACACGCCCAGTTCCTTCAGTAATGACTTGATCCAAATCATTTCTGCAGTAAGATTCGCAATGGCCTTGTATTCTGCTTCGGTGCTTGATCTTGACACTGTAGCCTGTTTTCTGGAACTCCATGAGATTAGATTTGCTCCAAGAAATACAGCAAAGCCGCTAGTTGAACGTCGATCATCGGGACAACCAGCCCAATCAGCATCAGAAAACCCCGACAACATCATGGTTGATTTCTGAATTTTCACTCCTAATGCTAGTGTGCCTTTAACATAACGAAGAATTCTCTTCACAGCACCCCAATGAGCATCAGTAGGTGTATGAAGATATTGACACACTTTATTGACAGCAAATGCCAAATCAGGCCTAGTCATTGTCAAATATTGTAGTGCTCCCACTGTACTTCTGTATTTGAATTGTTCTTCAGCTGATAAGGGTATTCCTTGTTCTCTGAATAATTTTTCAGCAGAACCCATTGGTGTAGACATAGGTTTGCATTTTTCCATGTTTACTCTTTTCAACAAATCTAAAGCATATCGTCTCTGTGACAGTATGATACCATCTCGTGTTTTCTTGACTTCAATACCCAGAAAATACTCAAGATCACCCAAATCTTTTACTGCAAAATCTATTTTCAATTTCTGAATCAACCTTTCGGTTGCTTGATCAGAGGAGCTCACAATAATTATATCATCAACATAGATGAGCATATAGATAGTTATCTCTCTGTTTTTGAGAATAAAAAGAGATGAATCAGCTACTGAAGCCTTGAAGCCTAACTCAATAAGTTTTCCAGTCAACCTTGAATGCCAAGCTNCCTTCAATCCCAACAAGTCTTGTACATGTTGAGATTGTTACAATGTGTAGTAAAAGGAGTTTTAGACAGTGGTTTTGTCAGGATATCAGCTACTTGATCACTTGATGAAATGAACCGAACTTCCATTGCTTTACGTGCTACTTGTTCTCGAACAAAATGAAAATCAACTTCAATATGTTTCGTTCTAGCATGAAATACTGGATTTGAAGTTAAATATGTAGCTCCGAGGTTGTCACACCAGAGGCGAGGAGCCTTTGATTGATACACGCCCAGTTCCTTCAGTAATGACTTGATCCAAATCATTTCTGCAGTAAGATTCGCAATGGCCTTGTATTCTGCTTCGGTGCTTGATCTTGACACTGTAGCCTGTTTTCTGGAACTCCATGAGATTAGATTTGCTCCAAGAAATACAGCAAAGCCGCTAGTTGAACGTCGATCATCGGGACAACCAGCCCAATCAGCATCAGAAAACCCCGACAACATCATGGTTGATTTCTGAATTTTCACTCCTAATGCTAGTGTGCCTTTAACATAACGAAGAATTCTCTTCACAGCACCCCAATGAGCATCAGTAGGTGTATGAAGATATTGACACACTTTATTGACAGCAAATGCCAAATCAGGCCTAGTCATTGTCAAATATTGTAGTGCTCCCACTGTACTTCTGTATTTGAATTGTTCTTCAGCTGATAAGGGTATTCCTTGTTCTCTGAATAATTTTTCAGCAGAACCCATTGGTGTAGACATAGGTTTGCATTTTTCCATGTTTACTCTTTTCAACAAATCTAAAGCATATCGTCTCTGTGACAGTATGATACCATCTCGTGTTTTCTTGACTTCAATACCCAGAAAATACTCAAGATCACCCAAATCTTTTACTGCAAAATCTATTTTCAATTTCTGAATCAACCTTTCGGTTGCTTGATCAGAGGAGCTCACAATAATTATATCATCAACATAGATGAGCATATAGATAGTTATCTCTCTGTTTTTGAGAATAAAAAGAGATGAATCAGCTACTGAAGCCTTGAAGCCTAACTCAATAAGTTTTCCAGTCAACCTTGAATGCCAAGCTTTTGGGGCTTGTTTCAGGCCATAAAGGGCTTTCTTGAGCTTGCATATGTAATTCTTTGGTTTGGCTGAGTCTTGAAATCCTGGTGGTTGTCGCATGTACACTTCCTCTTTCAGAATTCCATGCAAAAATGCATTTTGGATATCAACTTGTCTCATATTCCAGCCCTTGGTTACTGCTAGCGAAAGAATGACCCTGATTGTTGACGGTTTGATCACAGGGCTAAAAGTATCAGTGTAATCAACACCAAATCTTTGCTTGAATCCTTTGGCAACTAATCTTGCTTTTAATCTTTCAACTGACCCATCTGCTTTTCTTTTCACTTTATACACCCATTTACTATCAATGAGATTTATTCCAGGTTTGGGTGGAACTAGATCCCAAGTGGCATTTCGTTTTAGCGCTGAGAGCTCATCATTCATTGCTCCTCTCCATCTTGGATGTTGCATGGCTTCCTGCAGGTTTCGAGGTTCAGTAGCAGTCTCTATGATCGGAGTTGTGATAGTTACAGCGCTTGCGAATTTTCTTGAGGTTTCTGAATATCTGATAGTTCCATCAGTGAATTGTTTAGCTTGTACAATGTTATTTCTCAACCTTGTTCGCATTGGATGTTGACTAGCTGCTTCAGTTGGTTGATCAGACACATGTTCATGAGTTTGGTTTTGAGCATTGATCGAACTGCTCTCAGCTTCATATTCTGCAATTTCCTCTGAACTTCTTGTATTATCTGCAGAAGATAAGCTGACACCAGACAAGTTGTCACTAGCAATATTATCAGTTTGACCATCATTCATATGGGAATTACTAACAACTGGTTCAATATCTGTAAGAGCATTTTCAGTGTAAAAACTAGCAAGTTTGGCTAAGGCTGGAAGTAGAACAGGATGATGTGGATTTGTGGTTTTGTTTGGTGGCTTAGATTCTTCAAAAGGAAAAATATTTTCATCGAAAACCACGTCTCTAGAGATGTAAATACGTCCTGTACTTCTATTTAAGCATTTATATCCCTTATGAGAAGAACTATAACCCAAGAATATACATCTAGTAGTTCTGAAACTCAGTTTCTTGTTGTTGTAAGGCCTTAAATTAGGCCAGCAAGCACAGCCAAACACCCTAAGCATGGAGTAGTCTGGACTTTTACCAAACAATTTATGAAGTGGTGTGTCTTGTTGTATGGTTCGGCTGGGCATTCTATTTATAAGAAAGCAAGCTGTGTTGAAAGCTTCATCCCAGTAGGATAG
This sequence comes from Cucurbita maxima, assembly GCF_002738345.1. Classification (NCBI taxonomy): domain Eukaryota; kingdom Viridiplantae; phylum Streptophyta; class Magnoliopsida; order Cucurbitales; family Cucurbitaceae; genus Cucurbita; species Cucurbita maxima. The sequence goes on from NW_019272020.1 coordinate 2,529,768, forward strand.
AGGCATGTTGGCTTGAGCGAGTAAAGCAAGGCCAGTTTCTACAATGTGTCTGTGTTTTCTTTCGACTAACCCATTCTGCTGGTGTGTGTGAGGACAGGAGATATGATGTTCAATGCCTGTGGATTTGAAATAATTGTGTAACCGATGGTATTCACCCCCCCAATCTGATTGGACGGAGCGAATTTTGGTATTTAGCATAGTTTCAACATGTTTTTGAAATTGAAGGAACACAGACTCAACATCAGATTTGCATCTCAGAAAGTAAATCCAAACATAACGACTAAAATCATCAACAAAGGAAACATAATATTTGGAATTATTTACTGACGCAATGGATGGACCCCATACATCAGTGTGAATTAATTGAAGGGGTGCTGTAGATACGTGCTGAGAAGAACCAAATGGCAATTGATGTGCTTTCCCTAATTGACAAGCATTACAAATTGAGGAAGAGGGAATATTAGTATCTATAGCTAAATTATTATCTTGTAGAATTCTAATGGTAATTGGAGATGCAGGGTGCCCTAGCCTTCTGTGCCATTGTTCTTTCGAAAGTTTGGCTGTCAGCAAGGCTTGACTGAAATTATGCGGTAGAACGTATAGGCCATTCTTACATCTACCGTGGAGCAGGAGTTTCTTCGTGACTCGGTCCTTAACCAAAAAATAGTTTGGGTGAAATTCTACAACAGCATTATTATCAGATGCTAGTCTTTGTACTGAAATTAGGTGCTTATTGATTTTAGGAGCATATAGGATATGTTTCAGAACAAGAGATGAACCAGAAATTAATGAATTCCCAATATGAGAGATAGACAAACCTGCGCCATTTGCAACCTGAATTTGGTCGGTGCCAGTGTAGCGTTCTCTGGTGGTAAGCCTCTCTAGGTCATTGGTGATATGATCTGTGGCTCCAGTGTCAACATACCAGTTTGTGTCACTAGTGTATCCACTAGTTGCCAAAGCTGCTTGTTTGAGATTATTTTCGGCTTGATATGCCTGATCAAATCTGTGCCAGCATTGCAAAGCATCGTGATTGGGCTTACCACAAATCTGACAGACAATGCCTGAGCTGCTTTGTGTCTTTGATGGTTGACGTCCAGGATTGTTCACAGTACGCCTTGATTGTCCATGACCACTATTTAACTGACGACTACGACCGCGACTACCTCGACCTCCATTGGCACCTCCACGAATGGATATCCTATTGACATTGTTAGCAGATGAAAGTTGCTCAAATGTACCCTTACGCAAGTGCCGCATCTCATAGCTCAGCATGTGAGCATACACGTCGCTGACAGTGTATACATCTGTTCTGGTTGTAATGCTTGTGACTAGAGGATCATAATCTGGACCAAGTCCTTGCAGCATGTAGGCGATGAGTTCTTCATCCTCTATTCGCTTGCCAATGGCAGCAAGTGTATCACCAAGATGTTTTACTTTACGAAAGTAGTCAGCAATTGTCATGTCCTTTTTCTGGATAGTAGAGAGTTCCATACGGATCTGCATTGCTCTTGCTCGAGATGTGGAAGCAAATTGTCGCTCCAGCGTAATCCAGGCTTCTCGTGCAGTGGTGATTCCAACCATCGTGCTGAGAACCTCCTCAGTGACTGATGAGTTGATGAGGCTGAGTACCAGCTGGTCCTGGGGGTACCAGACTGTGAACTCAGGGTTGATGATAATTTTGCGATTCCCTGTTTCTTCACTTGGTTCAACGGCGATCGTCTGGCTTGGTGCAGGCATGGATCCATCCACAAAACCAACAAGGTTTTGGCTACGCAAGTAGGGAAGGATTTGGGTAGACCACAGTAGATAATTTTCTTGTGTAAGCTTAACACTAATCACCTGACTGATCGACGGAGAAGACATTGTGTTGATTGGGATTGACATGTTTAACAGCAGAGGCTATGGATCTCGTGGATCTTATTTCTGCTCTGATACCATATCAAGTTTATGCAAAACTGTGCCTCACACTATTGAGGACATATTCTATTTATATTGGCAAAAGATTAACTAATAGATCCGATTTCATAGGAAACTAACGAAGTAAGCCTATTCTTATGGCATGACTAACTTCAAGCTATTCTAATGGATTGACCAATTCTAACATCGGTTACATATTGATCTGTTGTGGGTCTATTTCCTTGGGCCATCCGAAGGATTTCTGTAAGCCAAGCGCTTTCATAAATCCGCCGTGGATTTTACCGATCCCCTGAATCTCGTACCAAGAGATGTCAAAGTCGGAGCTCCAGTCGTCTGCATTGAAGGGCTCTGTGCCTCTGAAGGACACGATGATGGTGTCGTGATCAGCATTTTTATCCCGCATCATGAACGCTTGTGTTGAGCATATTTCTTGATAGTCTACCACAAAAATTAAATTCAGTTGAGAGACAAGAGTGGAACAGGGATATGGTTCTTATTTTCTTACCATTCCAAAAGTTGAAAAACCCCAAGAGCTCCATCTACGAATTTTCAAAAAAGAAAAAAAATCAGTCGGCGGTAGACAAAACAAGAAACTGAATTAAACATACAGGCATTCAATCCGAAAATTGCACCTTCCAGACATGATTGACAGTTTGTGTAACGTAAGCTTCATTCTCGTAGACCAGCTTAGAAGCCATCATGCAGAGAGCTCCGAAGTAGTTGACATCACCTGCCTTTATACTTTCGTCCAATCTTACTCTGCTATCCAAGTGACCAATCATTGACAAGTACTCCGCCGAGGAGCTGTCCGGTATTATCAACTTGACTGCATCCAAATTAAAAGTTAAGCCCATAAGTTTTGAAGTCTAGACCATTAAATTCAAAATAATGGGGAAGAGAAACAGATGTTTGCGAACAGAGTCAACTCGACTCTAGGGGGACATTGACACGTCATATTAGGTAGAATGGCTCTGAAAGTGACTTTGAAACTCCGACAAATGGGTATTAACTCACGTGATGTTCTAATAAGCAATATTCAAATTGATTTGGTGTTTTAAATTTGTGCAAGGTTTGGGTATGTCCGTGAAGGAAAAAGAAGATCTTGAAGGGACTTACATCGTAAGATGTTGAGGAGAATGCCGGAAAAGCCGCCGTTTGCGGAGATAAAGTTGAGCCAGGACTCGAGGAAGAAGCCCAGCAAGGCGAGTGGTTTGGCAAAGAATCGGAGGAGCTTCAGGACGATGATAGAGAGAAAGATGAAGAATCTGTGCCAGAAGTTGTGCTCTCTGGCGGATGTGCAATCCACGAATTTTCTTTTCTTGAGGTTGCTGGAAAATAAAAGGCGTAACAGATCCAAGAACTTCACCTCTTCCGGCTTCAGAAGCATGTAACTGTTGGAGAAGCCGCTGTTGCAGCTACAAGCACTAGCAGCCATTGCTCAGGGGAACCCCTCTTTCTCACGATTCTCTGGGCTTCTGCTTTTCTCTGAACTTGTTTAGCCAGTGATTTTGGGGATGTGGACACCCTGCTTGCTCGATCTACATAAATATTATGGTGCTCACTCAACTGTAGCCCACAATAAAATATAGAATCATGTGTAAAATGCTTTGGATTATTAATTATTATGGCCAACCCTCCGGCCTCTACTTCTCGCAGTTAGCTACAAATTTCTACATTTATTCAAAACTACCTATTTTAGAAACTTTTCAGACTATTCAAACTATTTTTTTTTAAGAATCTATCTCTTTTAAGTAAGTGTTTCTTTACAAATAAAACTTAAATTAGTCACTTTTTTAATATAGATTTTAAATGAATCAACTTTTCAAGTGTTTCTTTGAAAATAGATTTTTAATTCATTTATTATCTTTTTAAAAGATACTTGTACAAAATCTTGTCCCTATTTTATTTTTGGTAGGTACTGAATCTGGACCCTACCATTTCCTGACGACAGCTGGATAGCATGTCCATGATTCTTTAATGAGTTGGATAATGAAGCGAAGATTTGATGGTAATTGGGGCCATGTTGTCTTATCTTAACCGTATATTTTATTTTATTTTCAATATTTAATTAGTTTATAATTTTTTATGGATAGATATTAGTTGCTAACCTATACCCTATTTAAAGCTCATGAGAACATACTTTCGATTCTAATTTTATTTTTCTTTCTCATTTTTAATTTGGTATCAAAGCATCTATTTTGATATTTTTAAATATCAAAATTTCCTCTAGAGTTAAGGTTTAGTATTCCTAATAGGGGAGTATTAGACCTAAAGTCAAACCCTAACTCAATCAGTCTTTACAACCGCATTTCATCGACTAACTCAATCAGTGAAGTCTTTACAACTGCCAATCATCCAATAATGACGCTATAAGCATCTTTGAATTTCTCACCATGCTCGAAGGTGGCATATTCAAGATGTTCTTATTTTCTTTTTGTTCATATCTTCACATTCAAGATGTTTGTATATTCAAGTTCAAATTTCTCACCAAGCTCAAAGGTAGCTCACAACCTCTCAAGTGATCAAGAGCACCGATCTTGATGTTATTATCTAACTTCAAAACTTTTGATGTTTATTTAACACATCTTTATTATATTCATCACTTTGGTAAATCAGAGTATTCTTTTAAAATGGGAAGACAAAAGTGTTATTTATCTACACTCTTCTCAAAGACAAATTGAGTGTTATTGACCTACACTCTCTATTTTCACTACTGGGAAGACAAAAGTGTTATTGACCTACCCTCTCTTCTCAAAGACAAGCAAGTGTTATTGACTTATACTCTCTATTTTCACTACTAGGAAGACAAAAGTGTTATTGACCTACAATCTCTTCTCGTAAAGACGACTTGGGTGTTATTGACCTACATTCGTAAAGACAAGTTGAATGTGATTGACATACACTCTCCAACTTGAGGGGAAGTGTTGAGATTATGGAATATATCTTAAATATTATATCTTAATATTATTCCTTATGATTTGATTTATACTGTATCTTATTTTATTTTTAATATTTAATTAGTTTATATTTTTCTTACGGACAAGTATCAGTGGGTAGCTTATATCCTATTTAAAACTTATGAATATCAACAAAAACATGCTTTGATTCCAATTTTATTTATATTTCTCATTCTTAACATGTTTTCATTTTTTAAATTTGACAAATAATTCAAAAAAATATAAAAATCATAATAAGAAAACTCGAAAATAAATACTTTAACATCAATTTTGAAAAGAAAAAAATCGCGGACAAATCTGGGCCTTAGTCTAAGCAAGAGGAAGAGCCACGTGGAGTGGAAGGGTATGGAGGGAGTCAAAATCAAACACGGCTGGCTGACTTCCTGGGGCGGTGGGACCCAGACAAGCCACGCTGGCACGTACCTGGTGGACCCACGCAGCGGAGGAAACGGACTCTGGGACGAGTTTTATGGAGCACACCCATTGGGGTGGTTGGGACGGGAAGGAACGTGAATGTGGACCGTCGGCTCTCGAGTCGGATAGGTTAGTAAAGAAATTGACCGGTGCCGCCTGTGCAGTAACGAACCGGCGGGTCAGTAAAGAGGTTCTTTGGTTCTGAGCTGGACGACACCAAGTGGATCTCGGGGACCCGACAAATCTGTCCACGGCGGAACAAAATTTGAGTTTCAATTTTCTTGAACAATAATGGATGCTGTAACATTTACCTATTTTTACCTTATAAACAGCCCCAACTGTCATTTTGGTGGCTAGACGATGATGCAAGTATTGATTGTTGGAAGCTCACAAAAAGTAACCTTATAAGCTCAATCCTTTCATTCCTGGGACGCTAAACTCCACCCATATTTCTTCTCTTTGTTTGACAACCTTTGAATGTATGATTTTGAGCTTAGTTTTTGCTAATAATGACATGACACATCACTTTACTTTATGGTGCGAAACCTACTGGGAAAGCATTGCCATTAAAATTACAAGCAAAGAAGGATGCTTCACCCATTTATTTCCACTTGATGTTGTAAATTAATACACCATTTATTGGCGGGCTTGACGAAGGCGGAAAATCGGGTGGAGGAGGAGTCATGTGCGAGGGGGCCCAACGAAGAGTTCGAGTGGGATCCCATTGGGCTCACTACTGGGCTCGAGTGAAACGAGTTCGTAGTGTTTTCCCGTGATGGGCTCTGCATATACTACTCTGGCTGGCGAGAGGTGGGCGACGCTGCCGTCAGACTGCTCACCCCCGAGTCGGTCTATAAACTAAAATTAGCTGCAGCAAGTGGCTCCGCTCAATATTGGTTGAGTGATTTAATTTTGAATGATTTGAATTTCTGTAAATTACGGAGCATCCTCCCTCATTAATGGGGTTTACTTTTATCTAGAAAAATCATTCGGTAAATAAAGTATTTTTATCTTAAAAACCACGGCGGTAAACACAACATACTGTCCCTCAGTTTTTTTTTTCCTTTTTTCTTTTTTCTTTTCCTTCAAAATTGGAGCCCTAATGTTTTCAGTTTCAGTTTAGCGTTCCCTCTCTCTCGATTCCCAGTCTCCCTCCATCCAGAGTGAGCGTCAGCCCTCTTAAGTCCTCGACCTGGCGCCGGCGACCAATCGACCAATTGCCCGCTCATTCTCCCTTTCGATCGATCGATTTTGCGGTTCGCGGAGACAAGGCTCTCGCCTCCCATCCCTTATATCCTTTCTCTTCCTTGGTAAGATTGAGTTTCTATCACGTTCTCTTCCTTTTCGGTTTATTTTATTTGTGCCCTCCCAATGCTCGCCTCCCCGCCACCCCCCCTTCTGGGCTTCCTGTCTCTGCCGCTCCCATCCTTTTGATTTCTTGTAAGATTGAAGTTTGTTTTTTGATCCTTTTAACAACTTTTGGTGTTTCAAACGAAGTACTGCTAGCTTAGCGTTGGTCATCTTCTAGTTTTTGCTTCTTCGAATTTACAGATTGTATATAGTTGGCAGTTAGGCAACCAGACAGATAGTCCTCTTCTTGTAACCAATTTCTTTCACCGTCTGCGCGTGGTTCCCTGAGCCAGAAGAGATTTGATTTTATAGGACTGGATTACAAGTCAAGAACCATTGCCTTAGAGTGATGATTTTGTGTTATTTTTCCTCAATAATTCATTAATTTGGAAAGTGTAGTTTGCTGGAATATACAGCGTTCCTTAATTTTTCTGGTTATATATTTATCTAATTTATACCCAGTGATTAACTACCTATCTGAAATCCAACATTGATTGTAGTTATCAAATTTTAGTGATTATGTATTGTTGCTAAAGTAATTTAAATAATGGCAGATATTTGATGTTGGGGAACATAAGGAAGGCAGTGCGTTCACTTCATACAAGCCACAGACTTAGACATTTAGAAGTGAGGAACGGCGGGACGACTGTTACAGTAGAGCCTTTCTTTCACAATAAATTGTTCTCACATTATAGGTGTTCAGCTAGAGGACATGGTTCCTCCCCGTTGTACTGCACCATAAGAAGTTTAAGCTGGACTGCGAGTTCTAGAAATTTTTGTATCTGGACTACCAGCAATATCGTTAAACATCATGCTCGCTTTATTTGGAAAAGGGTTTCCAGCAAATTTTCTTCCAATTGCGGTAGTATTCCCACCTTAAATGAAGTTGCTCGGGCGTTCTGCTTGGCCATGTCTCGTTCTCACCTGATTGTACCTGGTATCTTTGCTTTTACATGGGGAGAGCTAGCATGTGCCCAAAGAACATTCACAAGCATAGACCCTTATCCATCTCACAATTCTTTCTACATCCGGGCACAAGACGGACATGCCTATTTGATTTCATTACTATTTTCTACTTTAGAAGGCATTATATTATTTTTTAGAGCCCTTTATTTGGCAATCTTGTTCTCACCTTGCATATTGATGGCTCCATTCGCGGATGTCTTTGGATTTCGCTTCAGGAGACTCTGGCTCCAGGTTGTTCATCGTTCACTTGAAAAGGGTGGCCCAGCATTCATTAAATGGGGTCAGTGGGCTGCGACACGACCAGATCTCTTCCCTAGAGATTTATGCATAGAGTTATCAAAGCTTCACAGTAAAGCTCCAGAGCACAGCTTTGCCTACTCAAGGAAAACTATAGAACGGGCATTTGGTCGAAAGCTTTCTGAGATATTTGAGGATTTTGAAGAGCAACCTGTTGCATCAGGGAGTATTGCTCAAGTGCATCGGGCTTCTTTGAAATTTCGATACCCTGGTCAACAAATGAAGCCCATGGTGGTTGCTGTAAAAGTTAGACATCCTGGCGTTGGGGAATTAATCAGGAGAGATTTCCTTATAATTGATTTTATAGCAAAAGTTTCAAAGTTCATTCCTACTCTCAACTGGTTGAGATTGGATGAAAGTGTGCAACAATTTGCCGTTTTTATGATGTCTCAAGTCGACCTTGCAAGGGAAGCAGCACACTTGAGCCGCTTTATCTATAATTTTCGACGGTGGAAGGATGTTTCATTTCCTAAACCGGTGTATCCACTTGTTCATCCTGCTGTTTTAGTGGAAACTTATGAGCAAGGGGAAAGTGTTTCTCACTATGTTGATGAGCTTGAAGGATATGAAAGAGTCAAGTCAGCATTGGCACACATTGGGACACATGCTCTTCTAAAAATGCTTCTGGTAACATAACTTTATATTGTTACTGTAGCGTTGTTCACTGTTTTTCCTTTGAAATGATTTTCATTTATCTCCTTAAAAACCATTCTGTTCTATGCACTCACCGAATGTCAGAAATTTTAGCTTTTTGGATGTCTTTGCACTTTTAATTATTATTCACTTCCGAGATGGTTTCCTTAGTGGTTAGAGTGTTGCACTTTTCTGAATGCCAAGGAGTTCAACCTTCTATGTTTCAGGTGGACAACTTTATACATGCTGACATGCATCCTGGAAATATCCTTGTCAGAGTGTCTCATGAAAAGTCCCGTCGGAAGCGGCTCTTCAAGTCAAAGCCTCATGTTGTCTTCCTTGATGTAGGCATGACGGCCGAACTTTCTGGAAGTGATAGAGTAAATTTACTGGAATTTTTTAAGGCTGTAGCTCGTAGGGATGGCCGTACTGTTGCCGAACGTGCACTTAAATTAGCAAAACAACAAAATTGCCCTGATCCCGAGGCATTTATTGAGGTAAGGAATGTGCCATTGTTATTCTTTGAGGTTTTAGGATAATTGTGGTTTAGGTTGTGGAATGCGGAGTTGTTGGGATTTTGAGGGTTGTTTGGTAGCTGCTCTTGTTTTTTGTTTCCATCTTTTTTTTGCAACATCGTCTTTTGGCAATGGTTCTTTGTCTCTTTCTCATTTTTAAGGAACTTTCTTTAAATAGTATTCCATTTTTTGGAACTTGAAATTTTGGTTTCTCGTTTCTTGTTATTCTAATAGACTGTTTTGTTGGTTTTTACTTATAAAATGACACGATAATTGAAAGTATGGTGATATACTAATTTGGTAACACTTTGTTTTTAAAACTTTGTTTGTCAAGTAGGACTTCATTTGTTGAATTCTTAACATTTTTAGTATAAGGGTTACCAAGGAAAAATAAGGTAGAAGAAATAAGAAATGGTTTCTTCGTCCTCCTTGATGCCTTAATATCAATGACCCTCCAAACTTATTTTTGTTTTTTTTATAGAAAGAAGAAACAATTATTGATCATGTGTTTTTTTTAGGAAAGTAGAAAACAAGAAAGGGAAACTATACTATGCGTGGTTTTAAGTTCATTGGTTGCTCCTCAGTGAATTTGAGATCGAAATTTATTTGCCTCACGAATTTCTTCGCTAGGTTTGATTCTTTTTTTTGCGAGTATTTCTGATCAGCTGCTTACAGGAAGTTACCAATGCGTTTGATTTCTGGAAGACTCCCGAAGGTGATCTAGTTCATCCTGCTGAAGCCATGCAGCAATTACTGGAGAAAGTGAGGCATCACAGAGTCAACATCGATGGAAATGTGTGCACTGTGATGGTGACGACATTGGTTATGGAGGTAACTTCAGTCTGCCTTTGCTATATTGACGAGATCGCATTTATTCTACAAGTTTCTCCCCTTCGTATTTAGGATGTATTTTTAAAGGTTGCGAGAATTATTTTATGGTCCAATGATGACTGCCCCGATTGGTAAGCACTGATACTTGTGTGTGATTACTTCCATTTCTGATTTTGATAGGGCTGGCAGAGGAAACTTGATCCTGCTTATAATGTGATGGAAACACTGCAAACTCTGTTACTGAGATCTGATTGGGCTGAGTCTCTCTCCTACACAATTGAAGGATTGATGGCACCGTAGAATGATGTGTCTGATCTGCTCCAACAAAACAATTTTGACAATGTAAAGGAGAGCCTACAAATATAAAGCTTAATATGATATATTTAAGTTCAATCTTGTATTCACATCATTCTTTCCACCAAGCTCTTACTTATAATTTTCTTTTTTAGCTCAAATGTGAGGCAGATGCGGTGGGTTCTAGGTATATAAAGCAAATAATGTTGTAAACAGCTGAAGATTCTTTTGATTCTACTGTGAAGTTAGGCATCTTATGCTCCTGGTAAACAGAAGCAGCAAGGGAAAACATGATCTTCTTCATAGTTGTTTTGATCTCCTACTCAATTGACATAAAAAAAACCATTCTCTTAACTGCAGCAGAGCAGAGTGTAGATCTGTTTCACTAGTAGTACACCAAAGGTGGCTTCAATTTTGTGGATGTACGTGGCAATACATGGGAGAACGGCCGTCTTTGGTCGTTTACAGGGGAGGTTTGTCGTGTAAATATTTAGATATTTTAGAGCCATGAGACCTTGACCACCTCGTGTCTAGATTTCCATACAATACTTGTGACAACAAAGAAACATGTTTTTTGGGATAGTCAACGTGTGGTTGTTTTCCCAAATTTCAGCAAACGCTTGTGTTGATGTATAATTGGGTGATTCAAGCCCCTATTATTGTATTGAATATAATGAATAGTCTCATTCCCCGTGGTCTTTCCAGCTAAATAAACAACAGATCTTCTAGAACGGTGATTGCATTTTGGTCATTGTTTTGATATTGAATAACGATGAACGTGGATGATAGTTGTATTTACTGTCCATATCTTATATAGGAAACGTCAGGGATCAAATAAAATTTAGAACTAGTTGTAGTATATCTGTAATTAAGAAACAGAGAGATTATTTAATGGCATTAGATAAAATTAGAAAGTTCAAATTGGAGCACCCATCAAATAAATTAGAAAAGAAGAAGAAAAACAGGGCGAAGAGAAGCGTGTGTGATTTATTTAGAACGAAGGCAAAATCGAAGACGAAAAGACCTTTACTACAAGAACCCAACTCGTTAGGGAGTTTCTCCATTAAAGGCTTCTCGGAAATGGAGGCATGCCTCTCTCCTCCTCATAATCGCCTCTCTATCTCTCCCTCTAACTTCTCTTTATATTCCAATTAAACTTGTTCCTTCTTCAATGGCAGGGATTCAAAGCATCCATCACTTTCCAATTTCAGCTTCTGGTTGTTTCTCTCTGTCTTTTCACCTTCTCTTCCACTCTCGAGGTTTCGTCTTTCTTCTCAATTTTGCTTGTTTCTGATTATTCTCGCCTCGCTTCCTTCCTTCTCTGATCTAACCTTCTGCTCCCTTTTAGATCGGAGAAACTTGCTCCTCCGGCGACAAATGCGATTCCGGTCTCATATGCGATACTTGCCCTGCAAATGGAAATACCAGACCCAGATGTACTCGCATCCAGCCAATTAGTCCAACATCCAAGGCGAGTCTCCAAAGTCGCCTCCCCTTCTTTGATTCGAGAAATTTTGTTGATAATTTAAGCACCCCCCCCCCCCCCCCCCCCCCCCTGTTTGTTTGGTTTTGTACAGGTAAAAGGGCTGCCATTCAATCGTTACTCTTGGCTTACGACTCACAACTCCTTCGCTCGTTCCGGCGAGAAACCGGCGACGGGATCGAGCATATTGGTGGCGCCCACCAATCAGGAAGATACGGTCACCAGTCAACTTAACGTGAGTTCTCATTCATTCTTTAACATCTCTCTGAAGCTCTTCCGCTTTGAACGCTTTCATTTTTTAGAATCTACCCTTTTGCCTTGCACACTTTACAACCATTTTCCATTTCTCTCTGCCGCTTTCCTTTTTGCCCTCTTTTTCGCTCTTTAAAATACACGCACACCTTCCCAGCCAAAAAGCATTTTTATTTCCTATTATATATAATACACGCACACATATTTAGACTCTGCATTTCTTTTGAGTCAATATTTCTTTCACGATATTAAATACAGAGTACGACATTAAAATTTTGTTAGTTAAATACTCTACGTTTAAATTTCTATTGACTTACAAACGTGGTCCTCTAAAATGTCGGTAACTTGGGACCATTTTTTAGTTCATATGTGGAGATTTTTTTAACAGTTAGTGACTACATGAACTTCATTTAAAGAAAATTTTAAATACAGTGAAATTGATATTTACAAGTGGTGAGGGAACAAATTTAAAAAGAAAAAAACAAAGCAAAGAAATTGGTTTGAGTTATTTGAAATCAGCTAAAAAAAATGTATACAAACGTAACGGGCAAACATATTTAATTTGAAGAAATGAAATGGAATTGGAATAATCATACATTATTAAATTGTATGATGTGAATAATCTTTTTAAAAGTGGAACAGTGCCAGCAGGTGGACTGTCCCAAACAGCAAATCTCTGTATGGCCGATAATAAAATTAAATTGGTGGGTGGTTGTCACATGCTTTAATTATTCCATTTGGCCTTAAGGCGTCTTGTCAAAGCATCATCGCTCATTTATTCCTACTAATCGACACTCACATTCCAACTAATCCAAAACCAAATCTTTACCCTTTTCTATGCCTAACTTGTGGTTTGATTTTCGTAATGATGCATTTGTAGAATGGAGTTCGTGGGCTAATGTTGGATATGTATGACTTTCAAAATGATGTTTGGTTGTGCCACTCCTTTGCTGGTCAATGTTTCAATGCCACTTCTTTTGTAAGTACTTTGCTTATCATCTATACAATTACGAACACAATATTTCTGAACCTCGCTTGAAATAACTTCAAAGCAATGTTCAAATAACCATTAAGTACAATAAAGTAGTGTTTAAAGAAAGTGATACCCTTGACTTGTTTCCAGCAACCGGCAATCAATGTGTTGAGAGAAATTGAGAAATTTTTGGGAGCAAACCCAGAAGAGATTGTCACGATCTTCATAGAAGACTATGTGAAGTCTCCACAAGGCTTGAGCAAGGTGTTCAATGCTTCTGGACTGAACAAGTACTGGTTTCCTGTTTCCAGAATGCCCCAAAAGGGTGGGGATTGGCCAACCGTCGATGATATGGTAAAGCAAAACCAGAGACTCGTAGTTTTCACCTCTAAACAATCGAAAGAGGCCTCAGATGGCATTGCTTATCAGTGGCGCTATGTTGTCGAAAACCAATGTAAGGTCATTCCAATGTTTGTTATTCATGTGTTGTTATAATTCTTATGGCCCTTGATAAGCGAATGTGTGGGGATGCATTCTCAGATGGGGACGGAGGAATGAAGCCTGGATCTTGTCCAAACAGAGCAGAGTCGCCTCCAATGGATACAACAACCATATCCTTGATTCTCATGAACTATTTTTCTACTAATCCCAACAGAACAGCCGTTTGCTCGGATAATTCGGCTTCATTAATTAGCATGATGAATACTTGCCATCAAGCAGCCGGCAAAAGGTGGCCAAATTTCCTTGCTGTTGACTTCTATCAGGTATCATTTTACTGCGAGTAGGATAGATTTGGGAGGATGGGAATTGAGTTTCAACTATATATTACATTGGTACTTGTGTTTCTCAACTTGTTGCTTGTAGAGGAGTGATGGTGGAGGTGCTCCAGAAGCTGTGGATGTAGCCAATGGCCATCTGACTTGCGGGTGTAATAATATTGCCTATTGCAAGGTTTGTAACCAAAAAGCGTTTGAATTGAAGAGAAATGGATACATTTATTACTTGAAAATGCAAACAGCTGATTGTATTTGAGAATAGGTTGTTGGCTAACTCAAAATTTATTGAATAAGCAGGAAAATACAACAGGCGTATGTGATAACCCACCGATTTCTCCCCCTCCACCGGCCGCCTTGGAAAGTCCAGTGCAAGGTGCGGGAGATTCCGGTGACGCACACTTAAATGGCAGACCAGCGGAGCTCAGGTGGTTACTTGGAGCAATTTTGGGCGTCACACTGTTATTACGCCTCCATTAGTCGTTATTCGGATAGTCTATCTTCTCTCCGATGATATTGACAACCAATTTGTTGGTTTCAATCTCCTTGCTACGTATGGCAATTATAATGTTCAAATAAATACGTTTGAGAATGCTTCTGAAAGTAGTCTTATTTTATACGAGATGTTTTCAATTATGCATACACAGCTGGAGAATGGATAAGTGAAATGGTGTTTAATGCTAGTGTTAAATGCAATATCACCATAAAAAAGAAAGGTCCAAATCTGTCGAAAAGGGATGCTCAAACATTCATTTCGATGTAGAAACGGGCCAACTTTCATCACCCACAGGTTTTTAGAGAGACTATACATAGCTGTGTCAAGTTGATATCAATGCTAGAGCTTTGCTACCCTTTCCTGGGTGAAGACGTGGAAAATTCATGGCACATGGAACAAAAGGGACCCCATAATTTATTAGGCCCAATCAGGAAACTGTTTACATAAGCGTACATTGTTGACAAACTGGATACAACTTTATAAGCAATAAATTGAAATTAATGTTTATGAATAGGGTGTGGATGCTCTAGTTGAACCTTTTTCCTATTATTTTCAAATGTATGATATTGAACAGTGAGGGAATGGAACGAACAATGTAAGAAAATAATAATATACCTCATTCCCGAAGACCGTCTTCGGAGGGGCCTTGACAGAGACATGAATTGATTTTATCTTCAGTGGTATGAGGACTGGCAATAGAAGCCTATTGACAGCAAAAATGAACTATACATATTGTGATTGACATTGTTGTGGCCGCGTAGGGCAGCTTCTAAATGGAGGACCCGGCGTAATAGCTGCGAATGACTATTCGGGTGTGTCCCAAGCTGGAAAAGTTGACTGCTACTTGTGCTGAAATTATTCACGTAGCTCGTTGTTCATCCACGTTGGTTTCGCCTAATTCTATCGCCTGCCTTTCACTTAAACCATCCTTGACATTGTCTGCATGCGAGTTCTCTGGGTTCTTTCCAGTTTTGCGATCCTAAGACAACATTTCAGGCTTGGTTTAACGATCAATATGAGACAAACTTCGAGAAGTTGGAAAAGATAAATGGAGTATTCAATGAACTAGAGGTTCTATGATTCAGCATATCCCATTTGCAGTCTCGTTGGAAAGCACAAGAAGCAAGGATCGATCCTATCGAAACTTACTCGGGAACTAACGAACTCTTATGAGGGAAAACCATTTGCAGTATGAATGGTGACTAGCCTGAAAAAGTGAGGTAAATGACTAGTACATTTGTATCTTGAAAACTTGGGATTAAGATTCCCTTAGCATATTGGTGATGGTTTGCTCAAATTAAATACTTGCCACTTCAGCATTATGTTTTCATTCATTATCTGAAGCTGAGAGTAGATCGATCCATTGATTATGCGTGTCATGGCATTCTGCAACTCCTAACTCCTATTAATAAACCTATCCAAGATATATATATATAGAACAATAAATGAACTTCAAGTAAACTTTGTTTCATACCCCTTTTAAGGTAGCCTCTTCAGCTTCAAGCATATGAATAATGTGTCCCATTTTTGGCCGCTTCTGAGCATTTGGGTCCACACAGCGTAATGCAACAAGAAGAGCCCGCTTTAATGCTCTTGAAGTAGGCTTTTCAGAAAGCTTTGGATCCAATACGCCCTCCGGGTTACGGTTACTAACCAATCTCTTAAGCCAATCGATCAAGTGTACCTGTAAATTTTAACCTCTGCAAACTCATAATCGAACGAAAAGGAAAAAAGGGAGATCTGAAGAATGGTGGTATATACAGCGCTTAATATGATTTTTCTTCAAAGTATGGAGCATACCTCATCTGGAGGACGACCATAATCGACAGGGCTCCTTCCTGAGATTATTTCCATAACGAGTATTCCAAAACTATACACATCACTTCTTTCATTTAGCATCCCCGTACTTGCATATTCTGGCGCTACATAGCTGGAAAGTAGCATAAATCCCATTACAAAATCTAAATTCACACATGAGATACCCACAAGAACGTATATAGAAACATCAAATGATATACATGTACGCACCCAAATGTTCCCATGACTCGAGTTGTGATATAGCTATTATCAGAGCATAGTAGCTTTGCAAGCCCAAAATCTGAAACCTTGGAATTCCATTGCTTATCGAGTAATATATTGCTTGATTTGATATCCCGGTGAACAACCTTTGGTTCCAATCCTTCGTGAAGATAAGCTAGCCTACATATGCAAGTTATAACACATTAATGCCAAGAAGGTAATGCAGGCCGGGGCTGGGGGATGGAGAAAACTCAAGCTTCTACATTGAATTGAAGCTAGACAATACCCTTTAGCGGTTCCAAGAATGATATTCATTCTAATCTCCCAGGTAAGAGGGCTGAAAGATCCCACATCCCCATGAAGCCATTGTTCCAAGTTTCCATTATTTATGTACTCATATACAAGCATCCTATCACATCACATGGAGAAGAAAAGGCAGATTTTATTGCTCAACATTCAAAGATTAAATGCAAGCATACAATGAAAGTAATGGAATAAGTGAAGTTTCTTCTTTAGAACCGCAGGCAAGTTTTTAAAGAAAAAGCCGCAAAGGTATTTGGGGGAAAGAAACAGAGTACCTGTGAGCACCTTCAGCACAGTATCCAAGTAATCTAACTAGGTTCTTGTGTCTGACTCGTCCAATTGCTTCAACTTCAACTTTAAACTCCTTCTCGGCTTGTCCCCTACGAAATTAATGATTCTTTAATGCAAGTCCCAATCCACGCACTAAGGCAGAGGAAATCAAGGTTGAAGAAATATATGAAAAAATAGTACCTATTGTTTAGTAAATTCTTAACAGCAACCTGAGTTCCATCCTCCAATATGCCATGATAAACAATTCCATACCCACCCTCACCGATTACATTATCGGGGGCGAAGCCGTTAGTGGAAGCTTCGAGCTCTCTGAGAGTGTACCAATGCCCCCAACCCAAATGGGAAACTTCAGGCACCACCATAGGCAACTGATCACCACCACATCGGCCCTCTCCACTGCCGTGCGAGGAAGACGACCGACCTAGGCGCTCAGGATATGAAATCCTATGATCCTTCCCGATCTCAATATGAATCCTGTTCACTCGCTCTTCGTCCTGAGGCAACGAAAGCAACGCTTGGCGCTCAACTCCGGGGATTACTTCCGGCTCGACCTGAAAATGGGCTCTACTACTAGGCTTATTTTCTTGGTTTTGAGCGAGGGGCTGCTCGATTCTGATCTCTTGGATTTCTTTGGAGACGATTGGAATTGTGGGTTTGTGAGAAATGTTCTTGCGAGAGCGTTTAGAGGCGATCCAAAGAGAAATAAGAAACAGAAAGAGCACGAAAGCTGCTCCTACACAAACCCCAAGAACAACCCACAAGCGTAGGCCAAAAATAGAAGTCTGCTTGGAGAGCTGGTCGGTCATGGAGCCTGATTTGTGGTCAGACATTCATTCAATCAGTCCGATTATCATCGGCAGGAAAGAAACACAGCTCCTTCTACACACCCGCCCTAAACGAAAAGAATCGAAGGGATAAATTTATAGTCGGTGGTGACATCAGAGTTGGAAGAGACGAGAGGCAGTGAAAGAGAGGGATGATGAGTAAAGGAAGGGAGAGAGAAAGAGAGAGAGAGAGAGAGAATTGGGAGTAAGAAGCAGCTGGCATGATGGGACCTTTTGGAATCGATAAAATCAGAGTCCCAATTTGGTTTGTTCTTGGGCTTCTCACTAAATTTACGCGGGCACAGAGATCTTCTTTACAAACACCATCCATCATCATCAAACCCTGCCCTGCCAACGCCAACGCCAACGCCATGTGAGAAATGGCACTCCTTCAACTCGTAAATTTCAGGCTGAAGCTCCACGCCAGGAATATTGATTTGAGTGGTTATGGACAGTAAGAAACCGGATCCAATTCCCTTTCCCTAAATAGTAAACCCGAGACCACGAGTTGCCAAGTATGGATCACCCTCTCATCATTGGTCATCTGCTCCAGCCCACTTCTAAATTCTTCCCGACCCAATTATAAATTTTTAGCATACATTTATTGGATGATATTTTAACAAAATATTCTCAACCTAGATTTTATGAAGATTAACTAAGCCATTAACATTTTCACCTAAATTTATTTTGATCTCTTCTTTACTGTTTTATAACCTTTTAGAACATAGTTTTTTTTAAAGTGAATATCGGAGTTTCTTTTTAAAATTTAATTATTTAGAATTGTTCTAAAATCGTCATCTTTAATCCATCCAAGATATTGTTTGTCAAAGGTAGATTCTATGCTTGACTGGGTGTTAAAAGTATTCTCTTAATTGCAGCATTACGGTACCTTAAATCCAAATTAGAGGGGTTGGAATCAACAATCGTTGAAATATTTTAAAACCAACTATGATTGATAGCTTTTCAAAACGGAAACTTGAACAAAACAGTCGCAAAAGAACTATATACTCTAAAACTGACATTTTAGTTTGATTAGTGTGTTCATATCACATACGTGTCGAACATTTGGACACTGCAACATTTTCTGGACATGTATCAAATTCTTACTAGTGCAATAAATGTGTTAGAAACAGTTGCACGAGGTCAAACTGAGTCAACACTTGTTATACATGCATCATAATATCAAATAGACAAATATGACATAAATAATAAATTTTCATGGATAAACTCAGGTTTTATGTAGTATAAAAATAATATACATTTGCATCATATATCAAATAGACAAATATGACGTGTCGTGCTATATGTGTTGTCTCATAGCTTCTTAACCCAAAAATAAACAAGGGGTCAAAGTACCATTAACTAATCTGAATACCGAGTCAAATACATAAATTAGAAACAAGAAACGTGGCTAAACCCCAAAAGATGGATGAGAAAAACGAATCAACGCCGGAGAAAAATGAGTCAGATTTGTACAAGAGAAAACTAGGCAGATCCTCTCCTTAATTAGCCAGCTCTATGCAACAACTTTTCCCCATTTTCAGAGTGATTTGTCAAATGCAAGAGAATAATTTGAAGAGAATAATAATATATAAAGGGCGACAGAAAATGTCAACATTCTTGATCATTGCAGCTCTGTTGTTTCAGTTGCTCTGCCTGTGTTGATGCTGATATGTGAACCAAAAGTACAGAAAAATGGCAGAGAAACAAAAAAGGAGTTGAATTCTACCCATTAAGAAGGGAAGGGAATACAAAGACTGTGCTCTGGAGTGTAATTTAGAAGCATACCTGACCGATTTTCTTCAATGATGCACGGTTCCAATGAGACGCCATTCTGTAGTTCTTCTAAATCAGGAGGCGCTGGAATGTTAGTGGGGCATGACACTGCAACAAACAAAATGAAGGATAATCTTGTTTTGTTGATTCTAGTTGATTTAACCATTCTCATGAAATCATCGGAATGAGTCATGGAAATGGAATATTGTAGAAGGTTGGTAGATCAAATTACTCACGGAAGGGAGTTGTCTCCGATTGGCCGATCGCATTCACTTGGTGATCTCGCAGTGCTTCTCTGCAAATCTCCTTCAAATGCAACATGGAAAGCTCAAGCATTGTCAGTTTCTAGTTTTTTTTTGAGAAGGGACTTGAAATATTGATTATACTTCTGCTTTCGACCTTGTACTAACAAAACCAACCTATGAATTATTGGGGAGTTACCTTGGACTTGGGGGACCCACTCAAGTAAAAGGGAACTAGGTGAGTCTGGATGGGCGGGGCCAATTCAAATGGAGTTTGTGGATTAGTTCTTCCAATGTCTGACATGAAAGGATGGATGGAGGCAGCCTTTTGGTCAGGCAAACTGAGAAAGATCTGGTTGGGTCTCTCTTGGTCAGAGGAAAGTGACCTGCTTCCTTCACCAAAGTCCATTCTCATGGGGGAAAGTTGGAGATATTGCAAACTTCCAGGCAAGTTCATAGGATGCAAACTCAAGTCATGTCTCATCAACAGCATCTGATTGATGTGAATAAACCCAGAAATGAACTTGGAGAATGTAACGATCTAAGAATAATTGGAAAATACACCCACCCACCTGAAGTTGAAGTTGAAGCTGCTTGAGATATTCGATTGCATCGTCCAGCATCGAGGCCTTGTCAGTCTGTTGCACTTGAACGAACAGAGCTCAAAAAAAGGGAAGAAATCAAAACCAAACAGCAACAAAATTTGGAATTCAATTGTGTGTTACCTTGTTAGAATTGGGGACCAGATTTTGCAAGGCCTTCATTTTCTCATTAATTCTGCTCCTTCTTCTCTGCTCAGGAAAGGATCAAAATAAAAAAACAAAGATAATAACGTTTCGAAAGCAAAATAAAAGGAAAGAGAAGTACCTTTTCAGACAAATTATGAACTTCGGCGGCTCTGCTTCTCTTGGAAGAACTGCGAGGATTGGGCTTCGTAGGCAGGTCTTCAACCAATGCCTCCAGACCCTACTACGCATTTACACAAACACAAGGTGTGGATAAGAAGGTCCCATTCCCATTCCCATTCCCACCAGCTCAAGCCTCAGAAGGGAAAAAAAGGAATGTAAAAACAGAACCCACGAGTGGAATGAAGTTTGTACCTCACTTTCGCATTCAAACTCATCGTTTTCATAGTGATCACTAGCTCCGACATGTACAGAAGACGCATTGGGTGGAGCGGGTGTGGGACAAGAGCGCAAGGGATCATGTACTACACCGGAATATGAGAAATTTGCAAATTGTTCTGAGGCATCGACGGGGGAGATCTCTTCAGGAACTGCATTAGGCGGCCCGTAAGGAGGGGAAATGTTATGGGTTGGAGGGGTGAAGGCTCTAATGTTGCAGGTGAGCTCTGAGAAGATGGAGGGAGAAGGAGAGGAAAAGAGGAGAGAGGAGTGGGGAGCGGCGGAAGAGGAACGTAGCAACATTTGTTGCAGAAACAGAGAGATTTCATCGGGAGGGGAAGAAGAGGAGACGGCGGCGGTGGCGGTGGCGGTGGCGGGGAGAGTCCACGTCGAAGAAGAACATGCATTTTGATCGCAATTGTTGGAAATGGAATGGTCCATTTTAGAGGGATAGGAAGCGAAGCACGGTAGCGCTCTAAATTGTCATTTTAGGTTGGGTATTGGGTTTGTTGAACATCGTCCGCTCCGTTGCTCGGCGTTGTATCCTGCAATCTCTCCGCCACTTTTCTGCCCGGAACTACTTGGCGGGTTACGCTGTTTTCCCCCTTAAAATCTTACTTCCAGGTCTATTTAAATTAAACCTTTTAACATAATTTCATTTTTCATTGATTTAGTGGTTTGAACTTCAAAATTTTAAGGCATATTTTATTATTACAGATTAAATCTCTAATCTTTTAATAGATGATATATCTATAAAATTAATTAAATTATATTTAAAGTTAATAATTCTTACATAATTATATTATAAAAATTACAAGTTCACATCCAAGAGTGTTATTAATCAATTGAGAGTAAAATAGATATAAGAACTAAAATGATTATATTTTTCTATTTTTGATAGATTTTGAAAGTTTGAAAATTTAAAAATTAAGAATATAATTTTTATTTTAAAAAAAAAGTAAAACTAAATTACTAGTTTAATTGATTTAATGTAATTAGTTTTTATGTGTCAATAGGTTTTTGAATATTAAATATATTGGGCATATTATAAACTTTTTAATTTTATATTTAGCGGTATTGAACAATTTTTGAACTTTATAAATTCCTATTAAAATGAAAGTGAATGAATGAGGATTCTCCAAATTTTAATTAAGAAAATATTGAAGAGATTTAAGAAGCTATTAAATCCTAAATATAAAACATGTTTAAACTTAAATACAATTCAAGCACTGAAGACAAGGTGGTTATTTAATGCGTTTATGAAAGGTGTAGAAGACGCGCGTAGATAGGGCGTGAGAAGGAGGATGGGGGTTTGAGCAGCGTGGTCTGAAAATTGTCAGTAAACGAATTGTGATTGGAGGGTCAATGATGGTACAGTAATCTCTTTTATTATTATTCTATTCTTTCCCCAGCTATGTCTGCTTCTGTCCCTCGCACGTGACCCCCACCATCTAATTTTCATCTAATTCACAATTAATTAACTCTTCTCCATAATCTGTGTTTCCCATTTTACTTGTTAGTATTGAATAATAATAATAATAAAATTTAAAGAATCATGGGATGGGAGATACAATGAATTTAGATTTAATTTAATCAATTCCCAAATTTCCCATTTTTTACTGTCTCATCTTCGTAGCAAGGAAGGACAAGCATACATTTCCTCCATGCCTCCTCTAATTTCTACGCTTCATCCACTTTAGAAACAATGGAATCCACAACACTTATCTGAGCCCATCCCCATGGAGTATGGCATAATGAGTACCACCACACACTCTAATCCAATACGTACGCTCGATATCGTTATAACTAAAATAGTAAAATGTAGGTGACACAATTCATCGTAATTAATTAGATTATTCCATTTGTGTTTTCTTAAACTCTTATTTTAAATCTTCTATATATATTTGTATCTCATAAAAGGAACTATTTATTTATATTTTTCCTCAAAGACAAAAAATCCATAAAACAATCCCACAACATCTATACGTGTGCAATTTAATACCTTGGGAACATACCATTTTCTCAAAGTGAAGGCCCACCAATCAAATCACAAACCGAAATTCATCAAATTGGAGTCCTGTAATATTAATAAGAGCCCTAGGATCAAATAGTAACGAGACTGGGAACTCACCTGTGTTTGAATGTCGATTCGATGTATACTTGATAGAGACGGTAATACTTTCTGTGGACCCGATCGTAGAGAAAACACGACATCCTTTTGCCTATTCGCACCTTGTCATGTTTTATTTATTGACATCCTTTCTTTCTTAGAAAATGTTTTTAACAAAATAATTTAATCAATTTCGTCGATTTAATTTTCATAAAATAGAAATGAATGCCATATACTTTAAAATTTTAACATTTTAGTTTATTAAGGTTATTTTAAAAATGGTAACAATTTAATTGCGATTTTTTTTATCAGAATTAATTGTTAAATTTTATTAGAAAATACTTAAAACTTACAATTTATAATTATATTTAATTCTTGTCTAATCCATTTGTGATTGTATATTATCAGAAATCATATAATGTTGTAAAATAATCATTTACTTACATAAATTAATAAATTATTATACGATATCGAAATCCCTAATATATCAAATCATGATAATATCATATGTGCGGGACTCTGTTATTGTAGCGAACTAAGAAACGGGAGGGATCGGGGTATCTCCGTTTGAACAGCGGCGCGCAAGTCAGGCTCAGTAACGAACAATTCTTGAAACATAGGCCGCAGCCTGAGCCAAGTCTTTTGATATCCAACACAACCAAAACACAGCCGTTGCTGTGAGTCCTCAAGCTGCGGAAAGCGTTGTTCAGGATTTTGTGGGAATGGTTAAAACTAAGCACCAAAAGTCCAATTCTAAGCGACGCCCGCAAGTAATTCCTTCTATCTCTCGTTTCTCAACTCTACGCCTTCTTACATTGTGCACAACGACAACCCTTATTTTCTTGTTTAAGCTCTTACCTCCCTAATGCAACGCCCAATTGTGTGCTTATGCTGGCTCATCCTAAGTTATCGTTGGGGTTGAATTTACCCCAATTTTTCTGAACTAGCTTCATGACTATTATGCTACATATCAGTTTTATCATTGTTAAAGCTCAGTGATTGCTTAAAAATATCATAACTTATCATTTGGGTTTAATGATGCTGTACTGCAGAATCAGAGCCCGGACTTTAGAATTCAAATATCCTGCAATGTCAACCTAATCTTATTTGATAGTATTTCTGAGTTTTGTTTGTTTGCGGAGTGTTAAAGAATATATGAAAAAGATTAAATATACTCTAATTTGTAGGCCAGATTTCATTGGGTCGGGTAATTTAACAATTATTGGTTTGTTTAGAAGTAGTTGTTTAGTAGTAGCTTTTAGGTTTAGTCAAATGAGCATAATTCAGTGGTTAAGTCACTAGCAATCTTCTCTAAAAGTCAAAGGTCGAATCTCTATCCTTACAGTTGCAATGCTATATATATACACACAAACGCACACACAAAGTTTGTTGCTTAGCAAGAAGTTTTGGGTTATTTAAAGGGAAGAATATGTCTTTGCAACATACTTCCGAGGTAAAAGGTAACATTAGTTGATGGCTGGAGACTAGCCAACTTCCCTTTCTCCGGACATGTCCAGTAAGCTTCAGTGCAACGAAGTGGTAGATTAATATGTTCACACTATACATTACATTCTCTGCTAATGCATGCCTCGAACTTGATATTAAGCTAGATGATCAGAATTTCCTCTAATACTAGTTGTTCCCTGAAAACGGTTTTGATTGGCAGAACAAAAAGCCTGGAAAGTCACCTGATATTTCTCAGTTTCGTGCTCAGCTTGACTTGTTGAACCTCAAAATTGTACAAGTGACCGCAGATGGTAATTGTTTTTTCAGGTCAGGAATGATTAGATGAATGCATCTTATTCTCGTTGAGAACCATATATTGCTAGTAATTGCCTGAGGATAGGGCCTGGGAGATGTCATATTTCCTTGGTGGTTCCATTTGTACTCTTCTTTCAATCAATATATTTATATACTGCATAATGCATATAACTCTAAGCTTATGAGATTTTCGTTCATTTTTGTTTCAAATGGTCTGCATGCTTATCAACTGACTTGTCTAATGCTCATATTTTCAAGAGATTTTCTATTTGGCTTATGTTTTTTTTAAAGTTACTCTTGTATAATCTCAATAAGTTGCAGGGCCCTTGCAGATCAGTTAGAAGGGGATCAAGAGGAACACGAAAAGTACCGGAAGATGGTCGTACAATATATTTTAGTATGTATCAGGAACTAGCTTCTCATACTAACTCTGGCATTGTACTTAACCATAGTTTCTTATAATGTGTATAAATTTTACCTAGTACACATTATTTTTGAACCTATAGTAACTACAATATGTTAGTATCCCTTATGCACTGCTCCGTACACTGTGTCTAGATTACAAAAAATGTGGAATTTTTTATTTGGTCTGCCATCCATGATTTTGTTATTAATTCCTTGCAAAATTTCCGTGGATTAATTCTCTATCTGCAGTAGATTCTATATTGTCATCCAATTATGCTTCAATTTGGCAAATATCACTTGCATTCACGTAAAGTCGCAAACTTGTTTCATTGGATTTGTCTACTATCTCTCTCTCTCTCTCCCCCGCCCCCCAGCTTCCTACATATTCTTATCATAATATGTATTGTGTCATTAACAGAAAAACCGTGGAACATTTGAGCCATTTATTGAGGATGATGTCCCATTTGACGAATATTGTGAGTCCATGGAAAAGGATGGTACCTGGGCTGGACATCTAGAATTGCAGGCTGCTTCTCTTGTTACTCATAGTAATATATGCATTCACCGGGTGAGAACTCTCTACAAACCTTTGCGTCCATGGTTTCTTTCCGGAAATTTTCCATGGTATCTTCAAAATTGAAGAACCAAGTCTGCATTCAATTCTTTGAGCAAGTATGATGACCAATGTAGTGCTAACTATGTTGAAGTGCAGAACAAAAGGGTGCTTTTCATGCGCTAAGCCTGTAACTACTACGAATTTTTTAACAGGACATGTATTTGAGTATTGAAACTATAACTCATAACGGCTGGGTATTATGTTTTAGTATTTATATTTGTGATACAAAATTAGGATAACAATGAGACATCAACTGAAAATTCCTGAAGGTTAGGTTTCGTCTAATGTGTGTGTTTGTGTATTAATTTGTATTAGTTGACTTTAATTATTGTGTTTGTCCGCCCCTCAACTTAAACCTATAGACTTGTCGTTACTACTACATGGATATCATGAATTATGTAATACTAGTTGGCCAGGACCATTGTTTACTGATTGCTTGTAAATGTATAGATGTCATCACCTCGTTGGTACATACGAAATTTCGAGGATCAAGAAGCTCGTATGGTCCACTTGTAAGTGTTTGATTTATATTGTACATTAGCCGTCAAATTTTCTTATAAATGACTGAATATGTATGAAGAAATTTGAATATGAAGCTAATTAGGTACAATATTTTTGGTGCTGTATTTATGTAAGTGGTAATAGATGTCCTTAAAATAGATGCTAATAGCTTCTTATTGTAAACTTAAAATATATTATATTTGGAAACATATGCCTTGAAGTATCTAATTACAAAATACAATCATAAATTTGTAGATCTATTCAGCAGTTTATGATAAGACCATTAGTTTATAATCAGTCAATTCTTCGGATCTGCGTTGTGCGAAATGAGATGGAAATGCAAATGATTGAAGAAACTTTGTTATTTGATATTAGAGTAAGTATGAAAGAGAGTTAACGTGATGAAAAAAGTTTTGAAGTACATAGGGTTCTAGTTTCTTTTATCATCACAACACTCTATCTGCTTGTTAGAGTTTAAAATCTACCAATATTTTAAAATGATTTGGTATGCATTACCCCTTTTTTTACTTCGGATTGAAAACTTTACCAAGATCTTATCACGACGAGGAACATTACAATAGTGTGCGGTTGAAGGAAGACACATGTGCTGGCCCGGCCAGGCTAATTACAATCAAAGTCAGTTTCTGTTTTTCTTTTTTCCCTGAATATATATTTATTTGTGGAAGTTTTGCTCATTTTCGTAATATATTAACAGCCCATTTTATTGTTTTGATGTGGAAGGGTGATACTGTTCCCTCAGGCTCAATTCAAGCAAAAGTTTTCTCTACGAGTTCTCAAAAGAGAGGTCAAAGTGCTATTAGTCTTGGAAATATCAAGTTAGTTATGGCAGGTAGTGGTTGTCAAAATTCTAGAGAAGTTGAAAAGGTGATTACATCATGCTAAATATTGGTTTCCCATGTCCATATAATTGATTTTATTATAATGCATTTACTATTTAGTTAGGAGTTGTGCTTTTCTTTTGGTGGCAGGTTTTGGTCCAAGTCGATGGGGATATTGATGCTGCAATAGAGTTTCTTGTGGCAGAACAAGCATCAGAAGAACACAAAGAGCCAACTGAATCAACTTTGTGTCATATAGATTCTTCTTTTGGTAATTTCAGATTAACAANTTTCTTCCTTTCTAGAAAATTTTGTGCACACTACATTAAAAGCGGAAGAGAAAGTGGGTTTTTTTTTCCTGAGCTTCTGGGGAGGGATATGCACTCATAGAAAACTGTGGTTATCTACTCTCCAATAACATGGAATTTGTGACAAAAAAAAAAAAAAAAAAACGTGGAATGCAGATAACACTGATGCTTCCCTGATAATTTAGTGACGAGTCTTGGTTTGGAGTTTGCAGTCTTATGCTCTTATTGTTTATGTTTCTTTAGTGGATTGAATTGGCTCTGTTAGTTTTGTCTTCAGAAAACTTCAATTTGTTACTTTCAATAGATGTCGTAGTTGAGTTTGCCTATCACATAAATGGTGGTGGAAAATTTTTCATCTCATTTTTCCTTTCACCTGCCACTCACTCTGCCGGAAGAAAATGCCAGAATTTTTTTTCTTTTTTTCTTTTTTTGGAGTGACAACCCTTTTGCTCAATATTTTTGTTATCATTGAATTCTATAATTTTCCTTCAATATTTATCAAGATTTCTGCAAATATTCAGGTAGCGATGAAACAAAAGATTGTAAGCAATTGGAAGATCGAACAGAAGAGAAAGAGCGAACAGAAGAGAAGCACGACAAAGTCGATTCATCTAATCATAACACTAAACATTCTATTAGCTGCAGTTCTCAATCAGACGACAAGGTCTTCTTTTATATCATAATGCTATAAATTTTTAGTACAGTGGTCGTAGCTGCTTATATTTCTCCCTTTCCCTTATCAGAGGATCCCAAGGAATAAAGTCTGCCCATGTGGTTCAAAAAAGAAATATAAAGCTTGTTGTGGATCAGTGGCTGCCAGTTCGTCTGGCAAGTTTATAGTGTATGATTCTCAACCTTTTTATGTTTTTATGGGGTATATCATACCACTTGTCATCTCCGCCCCCACATGCATCAAAAGAGAAGACATGAAATTTGAATATTTAAAGGAAAATGTATCCATAATATGAAGCTGCTCTCGTTACAGGAACAAAACTATCGACTCTAAGAAGACTAGAAAGGAAAGGAAAACGGGCAAGAAAGGTGGACCTGCTAAAGTTGAAGTGTCCTCTGGATCTGATGGATTGCCACATGACTTGGGAGCTCTTTGTATTTGATCTTCATCTGGCCGCATGTATGCCATCTAATCAATTAATTCTGTCTCACTCGTTTCTCAGAAAGTTTGCATTGAGAACAGCGTTCTATTTTGTTTCAGGAGGAAGCATTTTAGCTGCAGTTTAAAGAGAGTTTGGAATCACAGGTTAGGGACAAATTAAACAGTCTTCCTCTCTTTCAACGTTTTCTTTCTGGGGTTTTGCGACTGATAATTACCAATAATTTTGGATGTTTGAAGGATTTCCCCCTCTATTTATCATCACCCTTGTTATTTTGGATAAAGGATACAACTATATTTAGAAAAAAACGGGTACAATTTAAAAGGATAATGACGAAGCAATCCCAAAAGGGAGGGAAAAGACTAATTACAAGAAAGAAAGAAAGACTATTATATTTGTTACTAACCCTTATTTCCAAACTGGTAAATGAGGATGACATTAATGAATTTGATGTTGGTGCATCATAAACAAGTAAGCAACTTGTGTCTTTTTCAAGCTCACTCAAGATTACCATACTTGTCTCAAAATATTTTCTTATTTCTCTCCCACTAGACAGCATAAAATGTGCTTCATCCACAAGTTTGGAGTCTTTCTTACCATTTTTTTTCTTTACTCAAACTTCAGGTATTCCGGAAACTCAAAAAATGAAAATGCAAACTATTCAATTTAAATGTTCTTATATCGTGAACTGTAATTCTGTTGTTTTTTTATGTTTTTTTTTTTTTTTTCCACTTTCGCATAATTCTGGGGCACTGGGAATGCCCCAGATGGATGACCCAATTTTCTCTGCAGGGCTTCCTTAGTAAGTTTTAAAGAGTTGCTTTTACATAATCGTAATTAATGTCATACTGATGTCTCTAAGTTCGGTATAGATGCTGGTGTAGTCTATCGCTGATTGGTGGTGGGATTTTCCCACTAGAATACCCCAGTGGTTATTGGGAAAATGAAGGGCGGTTGTTTCCCCAACGTACGTCTATGCAAGGCTGGATCTTTGTTGAAGCCAACTGGACTTGGAAGTATAAGTATAGAAGCAGCAGCTCACAAAATCTGTCAGCCTATGATCAATGTCGTTAGTTTATAGAAATGTAAAATGGAACAAATGAAATTAGCACCCTTTATATGCACACAAAATATAATCACAAGTTCTCTTGTAGAAGATTCATGGAAGTGGCAGATTTGAGAAAATGCAAAGACTTAATTGTATCAACCAAGAAAAATTTGATGAGATTTAGCTAAGGTTACATGTTTTCCCTAGTGTCTTGGACTATTAGGGAAGAATAACATTTCGAAATCTGTTTGTTATGCACTTGCGTTCTGTAGTATTCGTGTAATTGCCTGCCGCGTGATCTTTAAGTGACTCCGTTATTCTTGCATTCAATTGAATTGTATTGAGCTATGATTCACAGGTCGTTTTTACAGTTCCCTTGGTGTATAAACATTTCCCTTGGTTTCTTGGGTCACCGAGCCTCCAAGAAAAAGTATTGCTCTTTACTCTTTCCAGGTTTATAGGGCTCCTGTAGAGCTTGATTTCTAAAACTTGGCGAGTCTTTGGAACCTAGAAGGTAAGAAATGGCGCTAGAGAGGAGATCAGCTCCTGTGAGTTGGTTGTTTACTATCCTCAATGATTGAAAGATAAACAAGTTCAGTCATAAACTGCAGACGCTACAGAAATCCTTTGGCTGAGCAAGAACTCTCTTCTATGAAAAGGCGGCATGCTCAGCATGCCGGGTTTGAAATATTTATTTCAAGCACGTGAGACAGCCTTAAGATCCACCATGTCGGACCAATAAGGAAGCTGCCCTTTGCCTCCCTACAATAAGTTTGCTGTAAAGAATATAGTGCATGTATATGTCCGTCCATTCAGTAACAGTAAGAACCTCATTTTAATGTCGGTAGGTTTACACGAAAAATATGTCTCTAACTTAATTGACAAAACATTTGTGTGATGTAGGATGTCAAAATCGCATCTTTTCAGGACCACAAAGTGATTGTGCAGTCCTTGCTCAGCTCTCAAGTAAGTCAACAAACTCAAACTTAAATTATCTATGACAAAAGAGTCTATTTTTATAACTTTACATGTTCTTGAAAAACAACTATAGAAAACGAAATTAGAAGAAGTTATTTTGAAAGCATTTCAAGAAAGCAAGTGTTACATGCTAGCATGCAATAAAAGACAACAATAACATCGATAACATATAATTTAAATAAGAACCTTTGACAATTAGCTATAACATTATGAGGTAGAATGACTATGATAAACTTGACAAGCACAAACTTGCCAAAGTAGTCATAAATGAAATGAAGACACAAAAGTAAACAAATAATGAAAATATAAAGGAGTTGTCATAGACATAGACATGTAGGATGGACAATAAGGCTTGGGACAAACATAAGCATAAGAAAGGCACATGGTGGTAAATGGTCCTCCTCTTGAAGGACATCCCTCATACAGACCTGTACTAACTGTTGTACTCTAAGGATATGGCTAATAAAAAGTCGTCCCTACTTATCTCTTTGTATGTGGTCATTTGGCATTTGCCTTGTTTGTGGCACATTCTGAATATAAACGTTTTTTTCGCATTCTTGCCTAACTATTTAGTAAACTGTCAAGAATTTTGTCCAGACGTGACTTTTTTTTTTTTTTCCCCCTTCTCCCACAAAGGGTCAAGAACCATTAAAACTCAATTTTGGCTTGCCAGCTTCAACACGTTTCTTTAATACATACATACACATATATGTGTGTGTGTGTGTGTGTGTGAAAGTGGATAGAGTTAATTTCCTATAAGTATTTATTGGTAAATTAATGTTGAAATTACTTGTTCCATGGCTAGCAAGAAGCGATTCCATTTGAAAGGGGTATCTGAGAAGTGGCATGATTTCTTTGCTGCTTCTAAAATGAGAAAGTTGAGAAAAGAAAAGTTGGGTTTATAAGAACAGGTTGGGAAAAATTAGAAATTAAGACGTTAAAAGCATTCCATTTTTAGCATTAATTAATCTTCCATGAAATGAGTGGGTAATCTCATAAAATTTCCATGTTTTTCCACAGTTGAGGATGATGGGAATTCAAGAACCTTCCTTTGGAGGAAAACAAATTGGATTTGATCAAACCTTGAGTGTGGGAAAATTGGGCATAACCTTAAATGGCAAACAATGAGTATGAAAAATTAGTTTCCAGAACTACAAGCTACGTAATGCACCCTCTCACTCCCACTGCCTTAATTTGGAAAACTCTGTTTTGATTTGAGAAAACTGTGAGGAGTGGTTAATTAGCAACAAACAAATCATAAACATGAAGGTTTATGAGAGTAATAATGTTAGGAGGTAGAGGCAAGAGGGTTGAATATAGGGCATACGGGTTAACATAAAATGTTTTTAGCCTATTAAAGGATGTAATAAAAGGCATTGGTTGGGCCACAACAGCCAGAGGTGAGGTGAGTAGCGAGTGCCCCTAATTTCAAAATCTCAACAAACCCACTCTCCCAACTTTCCAAAACAGGAAACCCTTCACTTCACTTCACTTAACTTGGGATACTCACATTGTTACTATTATTATTGTTATTATTATTATTATCTAGGGATTGTGTTCAATGGGAATACGGCCTTCCCTGCTCTGCCTCCCTCTAAAACCAATAATACACTTCAAATTTAATTAACACTTGGAAGAAAGAAATAATGTTGGTACTATTCATGTAGTTATGCGCACATGCACACATATCCATCATGTCTGAAAGATGGATTGAAAAAGACAATTTTGAAAGTTATGAGGCAGTTAAAAGTGTTTATTAGGCCGTAATATTTACAGAGGGAGGGGGTTAGAAAAGAGGGTTATAAATGAATTCAGAAGTTGAAAAGGACTTATGATATGAGGCATTAAAGAAAATAACATGAGACATTAGAATGGGAAAGAAAGAGTTGTTCTTCTTCTTCTTTCTTTGTGGTCCAATCCAAACCCTAATTGATATGAATAAGATGACACCCATTCACTTTTATCACATCATCATTTCATAGTTCTCTTCACAAAATCTATTGTTTTTATTGTTTTATTGCACAAACTTAAGGATTCACTCTATCCCCTCTTGCTTCATCTTTCTAAATTTTATAACCCTAAACCATTTGCAGAGGTGAGAGATAGAGAGAAAGGGAGGAAAAAGAGCAGAGTGAATTATAGGGGAGAGGATGGGGAAGCGGAAGGCGCATGAAATGCCATAAATGGAAATCTGCGGAAGCCTTCCGTCTCACAAAAAGGAAACCATTTGTGTGTGAACCGTGAAAGCGATGTAACGCACTCAATGCCAATGCCAATGCCAATGCCATCCCTTTTCTACACTCTAATTAATGCAATTTCACAAACCCTTTTCTATTCCCCCACCTAATCGAATCAGATCAGATCAACTCTAATATAATATATAGATTCCAATATTTCCCCAATGGGGATTGTGTTTGTGTTTCAGATATATATATATATATATATATATATATATATATATATATATATATACACACACACACATAGATGCAGGCATTTGCTACGTTACCCGGTGCTCTACCGCTGTGTGGGACAATAATTCAAGGGCGCGGCGCTAAAACCTTCCTCTAATCATTCATACTCCCAGGGTTTTTGCAGAGGAAGTGGCGTGTGGTGTGCATACCCGTTGAATGAAAGACGCGTGGAATCTGGTACCCTTCTAATTTCATTATCTCAAATCCATTGGTTGACTAAATTAGAATGGCAGCATGGATTAAAATAATGAGTGATGACGGTCCGAGTGACGAAATTTGCAACCAATATTATATTGATTGGAATCGTTTATCTTTTAATTAAAAAAAGAACTAAACTTGACCAATGTTTGTTGGGTGGTGATTAAATACGAGTATATTGCCTTTCTGGAGATCATAAACCCAGTCATTTCAATACCAAAACTAATAATACAAGGGAAGTCGATAGTGAGTATTTATGAAATTTTTGAGCTGTGAAGGCAGGAAGGAAAACAGAGTGCATGAAAGGAAAGGGGATCGGGGGTTTGGGGTTTAGGGATGAAAGGAACCCGTGGTGGTCATAATAGCAGTGTCTGACTGCTTTTGGCTGAGGGAGAATTGATTCAAAGGACACTATGATGCCGACTATTCATATCCCCCATTCACTCACATTTTTCTCTTTGCTTTTTCCTTTTTTCCTGTCTCCCCCTCTCCGCCCCGCCCTGGACGGAATCTCTCCCAATAACAAGAAAATGACAATCGTCGGAAAATGATCATTCAATTTGATGAGGCTACAACAAGAAGGCCCCCTTCCTTGCCGCTTCTTTCAAACAAATATGTACAAATTACTAAAAATGAGCGTTGGAACATAGGGTAAATATATAGTAGTACATAGCCGAAACAAAGCAAATGTCTAAGGAATTGGGAATTGGTAATGGCACAATGAATGCTCGGTCAGAAAAGTTGTAGCTTTTTTTTCCCACCCATTACCACCACCTTCAACTTTTACTACTACGCTTTTTTCTTTCTAGATTCTCGTCGGGAAGCGGACAGGACAGAATAAATTAAAATTAAAACATGACTGACTCTTTTTTCTGGGTGCGGGGGAGAGAAATTTTGTAGAACTTATTAGGAGGGTCTAATGAGACAATGAAACCCATTCTTGTGCAGCCAATTCTTAGAAGCTCTAATCTGGGGAGAGAATCCTGATGATGCTGCAGCAGTTGTAAGAACTTGCGATGGCCCCGATTCAACAATTTGATTCTGATGATCACTTAGAGATAGTGATAGATCACTTCCTATTATTCGGCCTCCATTACTGCTGCCCGGAAACTGAATCTTCAACAACAATAACACATCAAAATTTAAAAAACCAACACTTCTTTCTTCTCTAAATTATTAATTACACGTACTTGATAATTGAAGGTTGGATGATTTTGATTGTGAAGCAATATCTGGGAGTGGGGCTGATCTGCACCACCCGCCTGCCGCCTGAACTGCCCATGTCTTTGCATTTCAAAGGAAATTGGAGACTGAATGTGTGTTTGGCTTAGCAGCTGCATAGTTTCACTCTCCAGGTACCTATTAGTATTTCCTCTCTGTGCATTATTGTAATTTTTGTTTCCACTACCTCCTCCGCCGCTTGATTCTTGCAGCAAATTTAGCTGCGCATGATACACATGCCACAAATTCGTGAACACCCATATTTCCCACGAGAAAAAAAAAAAACATTATTTTACGGAAATTTGAAAGAACCTGCGGAGGCCTAAATCCTTGACTACGTTGCCAATCAGCTTCCATCGGTAGAGAAGCTGAAGAAGAATGGTGCGGATCTAAGGAACCATTTGGGCTGTCATTTTGCTTTGAGCTTGAATTTCCCAGACGCAAATCAAGACTGTGGTCCGCTAAATTGGTAGTTGAGTCTGTTATAGTGTGAATTCAAAAAACAAAACAGAAAAAATCATTCATTTCCAACAAGTTAAAACAATAGTCTGCGTGTGTGTGTGTGTGTTTTTTTCTTGTGTTACCAGTTGTCGGATTCAGCTCACTCTCGTAAATGCTGGGATCGAAATTGGTGACAGCTTCTTTGCCATTACACTTGATTGCAGCTTTATCATAAGCCCTATCGTTATCATCATCGGATTAAATTTTTTATTTGTAAAATGAATAAACGACATCAAACGCAACTTCTTTCCTGGTTTCTTGTGTCCAGAGAGATGGAAGGGAAAATAAAAACAGACCTTGCGGCTTCGATCTCGGTATCAAACAAACCCAGATAAACATACCTGTAAAATTGGGGGAAAATAAAAATTGGGTATGGATATAAAGAAGAGATGGAAAAAAGAAGGGAAATGGAGGAAGTGGGGGAATACTTTTTGCCAAGAAATTGGCCCATTCGAGCCTCCCATCTTCCACACTTGTGAAGTGTTACACCTCTATACTTGGAGCTTCCTCTGGGAAACCCAGTGCTTTGTCGGCGAAGAACATGCACAAATTCCTCCTTTGTTAGATTACCCATCTGTTCATCGATCATCACATAACGTTTCAGTTTAATCTTAATATATGTATGTATATGTTATAATTAAGATGGAAAGCCAAAATAAAGGACCTGTTTTAAGTCGTCCTCGTAATCTTCGATGCTGAAGTTTATGTCCGCTTCCACTCCTCGAAATTTAATGGCCGCTCTATCGTAAGCACTGAACAACAACAACAACAACAACAAAATCAGTTCTGGTGGAGAGAGAGAGAGAAGCGCGGAGACAGTGAGTGCTCACCGAGCAGCTGCATGTGCCGTATCGAATCCACCTGTAACCAATTCATTTGATGGGGAGGAGAAAAATCACATCTTTGTTAGAAGGCCAGAAATGAATGATATACCCACCCCCCACCCCTAAAAAAAAAAATTAAAAGTAACCAATAACAAACCAAACATACCGAGATAAACCTGCTTTCCACAATCCCTGATGAGTGCAACAACCAAAAAAGAAAAAAATCAAAATCAAATCAATTCAGTTCAATTGTTTGCACAATTCCAAAAGCAGAAGTTGGTTTTTGGGGGACAGAAATTGCAGTAGAGAGAGAGAGAGAGAGAGAGAGAGAGTAATTTAATTTAATTTAAAAAAAAAAAAAAAAAA